>NC_066628.1:19944859-20039361 GCF_025201925.1 Gopherus flavomarginatus
AATCCACTATTGTTCTAACCAAGTTCTACCTTAAGTTTGTAAAGAGATTCAATCATGTTATTCAATATGATTTTGATAAACCATTTCTGTTTTACACTTATATGACTTCTAACCCAATACTAGCTATAGTAAGACAGAACCAAGGATCGGGAGCTCTTGGGATGCAGTCAATGATGTCTGTGTCATTCTTTCCTGCATCCATTTTGAGTTGGGAATGTGACGTTATGGACACAAATTGTGACCATATAGACCATTATTGTAGCCAAGATCCTGTAGTGGCACCAAATCTTGTCAAATTGAGATTAAGGTGTCTCTGAGGAGGTTATGATTTACTGGTTATGATTATGCTATCTGTATGCATGTATCATTTTTTGTATTTAAAGTTATATGTACTGTCTCTATACTGTCTGCATTTCAAACTTGTGCTATGCTTCTGGGTGACACCCCAGACAATTTGGCATCAGCACTGCCTAGCCTGCTTGATGGCCCATTAGGGACTGTCAGCTATACAATTGACTCACTGAGAGAAGGCAGATACACCTTGTGACTCAGCAAGACATGCAGGGACATGCCTATGAACAGAACTCTTACGTGTTTCCATGCCATGTGCTGGGTAGCTTGTATTTGAGACAAAGGAAGCACAAGTCACATGGCAAAAGGACTATAAAAGGCAGCTACCTCATCTACATTTTGTTTTCAATCCTGCTTCTAACCTCTGGAGCAGAAGTTTCAAACTCAATTTACCTTAGGGCCAGTGCCAGTCCTCAAATCCTTCCAGTGGGCCAATAATGTCACTGAAGATGGTGTTCAGAAAACAAAAATTTTATATTGTAATTTTTATTTCAAATTTCTTAGAAATAATAAAACTGTCATACAACTTTATACAATTCTTCGCCTCTCAGAGAGTTTTTAGTGTTTGCCAGACACCTGGAAATGCTTCAGTTCTGTCAGTTTGTTGATGTTTGGCCTTAGTGACTGAGCAGTTGAAACCTTCAGGATTGCAGCAAGGCATGCATCAGATAGTTGTGTTCGGTATTTTTACTTGTATTCATTGTGGAAAAAAAGAATGCTGTCTCTATGTCAGGGGTTCTCAAACTGGGGGTTGGGACCCCTCAGGGGGTCACAAGGTTATTATATGGGGTGGGGTGCGAGCTGTCAGCCACCACCCCAAACCCTGCTTTGCCTCCAGCATTTATAACGCTGTTAAATATATTAAAACATTTTTTTTTTATTTATGGAGGGGGGTCACACTCAGAGGCTTGCTGTATGAAAAGAGTGACCAGTACAAAAGTTTCAGAACCCCTGCTCTACACTAACTCTGCCTGGTAACTAATGATGTTGCCTCCATGGCTGACTCTGCCCGGCAACTAGTGATGGTTTCTCTGTCCCTCTCCCCCAGACAATGGGAGCTCCAGGAGGAGCGGCGCCTGTTGTTGAGATTCCTAGAAACATGTCTGTCTGTGTCTCTCCTCCTTCTTTCCTCTGCGGGCAGAAGTGGGGAGGTTCTCAAGCCACAGATAGCCAGTGGACCGGGACTTTGAGACCCCTGCTCTGGAGGAACTTTGCTACAAACTGAAGCTCTGAACGAAGGACTGAATGACCCATCCAAGCTGTGGATGTACTAGAGAGACTTGATTTGAATCTGCAGTTTATTCCATCACTGCTAAAAGCCTGAATCAAGAAGTTTGCCATTAGATTTTAGATTCTAAAGGATTGGCAAGAACATGATTTGTGGGTAAGACCTGATTTGTATATTGACCTGGGTCTAGGGCCTGGTCCTCTGGGATCGGGAGAACCACTCTTCTTTTACTGGGATATTGATTCTCATAACGAGGCATCCCCATAAGGAGTGGTGCTGGTGTTGATACTGGGAAACTGGAGTGTCTAAGGGAATTGCTTGTGTGACTTATGGTTAGGCAGTGGGGTAAAACCAAAGTCTTCTCTGTTTGGCTAGTTTGCTGTGCCTTAGTAAAGGAACTCCAGTTTTGGGCTGTAATTGCCCTGCTCTAAGCAATTTGTCATGAATTGATACTCTCAGTTGTGTCCCGCCAGAAGTCATCGTTACATATGGTTAGATTAATTTCCATTAATTCTAACGAGATCGATGCCTATTGACATTAGACTGCATTGAAAAATCTGAGCAGACAATTTTAGTTGTTAAGCTCTGGTATGTCACGAGGTGGAATATAATAGATAGCCAAATACTGATATGACAGATCAGACCAGTTCTCTACCAGATATATGGGCTGTAATATTAGACGTCGCTCTGATATGGCAGAGGGTAGTCTACATGGATACCAATCTGCTGTCCTCTGACTGAGACTCCTGGCACTTTGCTCTGAAGTCTACATTTAGCCTTAAAATTTCAACCTGTAACCAGGAGAGGAAGGGAATATTCTGAATATTTATGGTATTAATTCATGAGATTTGATTAACTTTTCATGGTATGTTCTTCCAATTCAATTGCCCAGCCTGTTTTTTTGTTCCTAGACTCAACCCATGGCAGACACAGAATGGAGAAACCAAACGACCGTCACAGAATTAATCCTCCTGGCATTCGGGGATCTCCCTGACCTTCAAATTCTTCTGTTTCTAATGTTCCTAGTGATCTATATTGTAACCGTGGCTGGGAACACTCTCATTGTGGTGCTTGTTGTGACTGATCAGCACCTTCACACCCCCATGTACTTCTTCCTGGGCAACTTGTCCTACTTAGAGACTTGCTATAGCTCGACCTTCCTCCCCTGGTTACTGGCCAGTCTCCTGACTGGGAACAGAACCATCTCATTCACTGGCTGCTTCACACAACTGTATTTCTTTGGTTCTCTGGCAGCTACAGAATGCTATCTCCTAGCAGCAATGTCTTATGATCGGTATTTAGCCATATGTACACCCCTGCACTATTCAACTCTTATGAATAACAGGTTTTGCCTCCAGTTGGCTGCTGGATCATGGTTGAATGGTTGTTTGTCTACTGCCATCTTTATATTATTCATGTCACCATTAATATTCTGTGGCCCGAATGAAATTGACCACTTCTATTGTGACCCCATCCCATTGATAAAACTCTCCTGCAGTGACACACACCTGATCATATTGATAGATTTCATACTAGCCTGTGTATTCACCCTGCCTCCATTCCTACTAACCCTGACATCCTATGTGTGTATCATTTCCACCATCATGAAAATCCCATCCACCAGTGGGAGGTAGAAGACATTTTCCACCTGCTCCTCTCACCTCATCGTGGTGACAATTTTCTATGGCACAATAATGATTGTCTACATGCTACCGAAACTTGATAAACTTAGAGACCTGAAGAAAGTGCTCTCTCTTTGCTACACAGTCCTGACTCCCCTGGTAAACCCCCTCATCTACAGCCTGAGAAACAGAGAGTTCAAGGAAGCCTTGTGCAAAACAATCAGTAAATGTGGCTTTCACAAAAACACGCAGAGACTTCGAGATAATAAATTAGCCTGAGGTTTTCAAAGCTGCCTGGGTGATTTAAGCAATCAGCCCCCATTAAAATTAAGTTGAAAAATCCCATTGAAAAATCTGAGCACTAAAATGAAAAAGAATGGGAGATGATCTGCATAGAGTTACAAAGACAGTTTTTGTGGTCCCTCGCTGTATCCATATAACACAACTTATAGGAAATTGCCATTGCGGACAGCTCTGTCACTCTCTCATGTTCAGCACTGATACACACTGTATTATGGGATTTTTCTCCATGGTGTTGGCAGTTCACCCTATGTGAGAAGGGTTTATAGTGTCCGAAACTGCACAGAGCAAACATTGTGTAAGGCACAAAATCCACTAAACATGAAAGTAAATCCCTGGGTACATCCCCTGTTCATTGTTTCTGTATGTTAGATAATAAAGTCTTGTAATCAAATTCAGAGGAAGTGGGAATTTTTCATAATGTTTCATATGAATATTGTGTGTGCCTCAGTTTCCCCTATGTGGTGCATATTTAATTAGGTGAGAGAAAGAACTGTTTACTCTTTGCAGAGTATGACTGATGCCTAGCTGCCTGGGGCCTGGGTACCCATAACCATGGAGTCTTCCAGAAGACAATGGCCACTACAATTGCCCGGACATTTGCCGCCTAGTAACAAATGACCATGGATGGCCCACCCTTAGCAGGAAGCAAGCTGGGTGTAACAAGCTGGAGGAAAAAGAAGCGGGGAGGGGCCAGATCGGATTCTTAAGTGTGGACTGCTGGAGGCAGGGAGAAGCTTCTGAATTGGGACTACAGAGGGGTCACAGAGCTCTGGGTTTTGAGACTGACCCAGATATAACTTTCCATTCTCTGTGTTAATGAAAAACTTTCTATGCTGTGTTCCAGACAGCTCATAAACCCTCCTGCTTTTACAAGCCTGGCTGAAAGTCACTCCAGAGTCAGGAAGTCGGGGGTGCATTGCCCTCTTTGAGTGTTCAAGTCTTCTCCAAGTGTCCAATTCAGGTGGACTCGCTGAGGGGAGCTCAGAGTGAGGAGAAGGGGTGCCGAAGGCTGCTACATTAGGTTCCAGAAGGCGGTGAAGCCAAGAGGCCTACCCCAGTGAGCGTGTGACCCTAAGGGGGCTGACAGCCTGAAGGGGTTCTCCCAGGGACTCTTCCAGAACTTTTCAAGAACACCGGACCTGTGGATACGTGACAGGATGACTTCATCATTCTTATAGCTACAGGTCATTTTTTATGCCCCTAAGGACACAATGGAGAATCCAAACAGAGTTCAGGTCAATGTTGTCCTTTTAACCAGGGAAGGAGGTGGCCATAACCATGGTCCCATCATAGACTTTCCAGCTGGACACCAGGCAGAGTGGACACAATTTTAACCAATTTTTTATTTCCACAAAAAAGCCATTTCTGATCAAAATAAATGTTTGGACAATAAAAATACGAACTCCTGGGGCAGCAGAGATAGAGAAGTAAGCCTGAGAAATCTGACATGCCTGAAAATCTGCTTATTGCTGTCATATGCCTATGCAAATCAACCCAGGGCCGCCCAGAAGGGGGGGAAAGTGGGGCAATTTGCCCCAGGCCCCAGGCACCGTAGTGGCCCCCACAAGAGTTTTTCGGGGCCCATGGAGTGGGGGTCCTTCACTCGCTCTGGGGATTCTGGAAAACTCTCGCAGAGCCGGGGCCCCCGTACCTTCTTCCGCTCCAGGTCTTCGGTTGCAGGGAGTCCTTCCGCTCTGGGGCAAAAGGACCCCCCTGCTGCCGAATTACCGCTAAAGCGGGGGCCCCCCGCCGCCAAAGACCCTAGGCCCGGTGAATCCTCTGGGCAGCCCTGAATCCACCACCTTCACTGCGCTCACACAGGCCGGATGCAACCAGTCAGGCCCCAGCAGTTACCTATGGACACTTCACCAGGAACAGCATTACAGTTCTTATCTGGGCTAAACCCGGTTGTGACCAGCTCCAGCAAAGCCACAGCACCAGGATCACCAGGACCTTGGAGGGGGGAAGTTGGGCAAAGAAAGAACTTGACTCACAAGCCAGGTCCACTGGGTCTGTCCAAACCCAGCAGGGGGTTTACCAGGGCACATGTAGAACTGAGGCAATTCCTGCTGTCACGTCTGTCAAACCATCACTGATGAAGGACTCTGCTCGTGCTCCTGCAGGGCAGAAGCTGCTCTGCTGATGCCAGCTGCACAGAGCAGTTCAAAGGGAGGGGAACTGTTGCAATGAGTGTCCCCAAAACTCACTGCAACAAGCGCCCGTCCCGAGAGGGGTCGTTCTCAGGGCACGGTGTCTAGTCAGCCCCAGGTGCCTTAGACAGCTCTGCTATGTGCAGGGCCCTCTCCTTGGAGCATGAGGCAACCTATGGAGAGAGGATGCGGCTACCGCATACCAATGGGCAGAACTCCTGTGATGTCAAAATGTCAGGGCTGGCTCAGTCACTGGGAGAATGTCAGGGCTTGGCCAGAGGCAGGGGAGACGGGCACCACTGAGAACGGTAGGACTTCAGCTCTGCAGAAATTACTTTTGAAGGGACCTAAGGAGTTAGGCACCAAATCCTTAAGTTGGCTGCTTAACCCCTTAGACACCTATGAGAAGCTGTGCCTGGAGAGCCACTGGTGTTCTGTCATGGTAGGTTCAATCTATGCATTTCCATTGGAAACAGACCCCACACCAACAGAAATGCACTGGATGGATTGGAAACCCCTGCTGAACGTTTGTGAGCCACTGCTGTTGTTTAAGGTGCTGTTGTAGCCACGTCGTTAGATGTTTTGGCTGCATGTGTGTGTTCTCTTGTTTGCTGCACTGGCTGTGGCCAGGTAGCCAGTACAGCAGACTTTGGTCGAACTGCCCAATAAAACCACCAGACTCCAGTTCAGTAGTGAAGGCACTCGGCCAGGTTTATTGCTGACGAAGCATGGTCCTACTTGCCCGGTCAATATCTATAGTTACACTAGAATATGTATGCCAGTGACAATGGATATGGCTCAGTGAACAATGGGTATTTTCTTTTCCCTCCTAGGCAGGGCCAGCGCTTCCATTTAGGCAACCTAGGCGGTCGCCTAGGGCACCAGGATTTGGGAAGGCAGCATTTTGCTGCTCTCAGCGGCAATTCGGTGGCAAGGGGTCCTTCCACACTCCGGTTCTTCAGCGGTAATTCTGAAGCAGGTCCTTCCCTCGCTCCGGAACCTGCCGCTGAAGTGCCCTGAAGACCGGGAGCGTGGAATGACCCCCCGCCGCAGAATTGCCGCTGCCGACCTGGAGCGCAGAAGGACCCTTGCCTAGGGTGCCAAAAACCCTAGCCCCGCTCCTGCTCCTAGGCTAGACAAAGACACCCCTTTGCTACTCTTCTTTTATATACTGACACAAACAAGTTTCATATTGTCCCTCTAACATAGTTAGTGACTGCCCCCGACGTGGTTTGTTACAACCCAATACCTTATCAAAACATTTCTATCCTTCTTACTGTCATCCTGACCTTATCTTTAAGGGGTCAGCATGTTCCTCTTATCTTTGGGGGGGTGCTTCTACTATTCTTGGTATCCGTGTCTTCTGGTACCATCCCTCTGGAATGTGTTTATGTGACTGCTTAGTACCTAGGAGTGCTTCTGTTTTTGCAGCACCAGCCCTGTTCTTGCCAACTTCATATATCAGAGAGTGAACCTGCCAGCAGGCATGTCTTGTAACACCCTGATTTTTGCTCACAACCTGACTTTGCTTTATAGCAGAATGGCCTGACTTCTGTTCAGGCCTTAGGCCTTGTGTCTCAGGCTCTCTCTACTACAGCCACTAATGTTGCAATCAGGCTGTTCTGTGATTTGATTCTCAGTGGCTCTATTTTGGAATAGCGCACACGTAGCAGTAGGTAAGAAATGAAGAAAGGTGTGATTATGCTCTCTAGGGTCACTAGAGGGCAGAGGAATGGAAAGATGTAGTGGTGTTGCCCAGGGGATAGCAGCCAAAGTGGAAGGGCAAGAAAGGAGATGTTATGTTGTCAAATGACCACCTGAGGAAAGTGGAAAGGAAGGTGAAGTTGCATAATGGTTTATTAATTGTGAGGAATGGGCCCTGAAGAGAAAACGACCTCTGCAATATGTAATTAACTATGGATACTGGCAGATGTTGTGGAGTGAGAAATGGGCTGTTATACTAAATAATGGCTAGCAGGTGACATGACTCAAGAACTGGAAAGAGGCACTATGACAGCAAGAAGAATCCACTAGAGGACAGCAAAGAAACAGGCTGGGAAATCAACATTAGATGGCAACAGAGGAGAGGAACTGAGAGGGGGTGTCAGAAATATTGAGTAGTGACCAAAAGATTTTAGTAGCCAATACAATAATGGGAAAGTTATATTAGAAAAAGGCCCAGTAGGTGTGAGGATACTTATCATGGGGAAATAGATTCGTGTAATGACCCAGCCACTCCTAGTCTGTACTCAAGCCAAGTTAATGGTATCTAGGTTTCAAATTAATTCCATGTCAGCAGTTTCTCATTGGACTCTGTTTTTGAAGCTTTTCTGTTGCAAAATTGCCACCTTTAAGTCTATTACTAAGTGACCAGAGAGGTTGAAGTGTTCTCCTACTGGTTTTTGAATGTTATGATTCCTGATGTCAGATTTGTGTCCGTTTATTCTTTTGTGTAGAAACTGTCTGGTTTGGTCAATGTACGTGGCAGAGGGGCATTGCTGGCACACGATGGCACATATCACACTGGTAGATGTGCGGGTGAACGAACCCCTGATGGTGTGGCTGATGTGATTAGGTACTATGATGGTGTCACTTGAATAGATATGTGGAAAGATGATCCTTCACTCTCACCCTCACTCACTGATTTTGTTACGTTGTTATGTTGAGCATCCCCAAAACTGACTGCAACAAGCACCTGTCCCGAGAGGGCTAGTTCTCAGCGCACGATGCCTAGCCAGTCCTATGTGCCTTAGACAACTCCGCTGCACTCAGGACCCTCCCCTTGGGGTGTGAGGAAACCTATGATGAGATGAAGCAGCTCCCACTTACCAACAGGCAGAATTCCTGTGATACCCAAATGGCAGTGCTGGCTCAATGTCTGGGAGCACGTCAGGGCTTGGCCAGAGGCAGGGGAGGTGGACACCGGTGAGAACAGAAGGATTTCAGCACTGTGGGAAGGATTTTCCAAGGGCCCTAATGGAGTAATGCACCCAAATCCCTGTGAAAGGAGAGTTGGACATTTAAAACCCTTAGACGCCTCTGAGAATCTCAGTCTGAAGAGCCACTGGGATTCTATTTCAGGAGGTTCAATCTATGCATTTCCACTGGAAACAGAAATTCACTATATTGATTGGATACCCCTGCTAACCTCTGAGAGCTGCTGCTGTTGTTGTAGGTGCTGATATAGCCACTAATGTTGCAAACTTGCTGTTGTACGATTTGGTTCTCAGTGGCTCTAATTTGGAGCAGTGCACACCTAGCAGTAGGTAAGAAATTAGAAGAGATTAGATTATGCTCCCCAGGGTCACTAGAGGGCAGAGGAATGGGAAAGTTGCAGCCCTTCTGACCAATAGGCAACCAATAGCAGCCAAAGCGGAAGGGCAAGACAGGAGAAATTATGCTGCCAAATGACCACCCAAGGGAAGAGAAAAGGGAGGTGAAGCTGTTTAATGCTCTATAAGTGGTGAGGAAAGTACCCAGAAGAGATAAGGACCTCTATGTATGTAATGAACTATGGATAGTAGCAGATGTTGCAGAATCAGACGTGAGCAGTTTTCTAAATAATGGCCAGCAGGTGACATGGGTGAAGAACTGGAAAGAGGCAGCAATAGAATAATCCATTAATCCACTAATAATCCAGACTGTCTGTCATGTTATTGATTTGAACTGGGACCATATAGAACATGGTTGCAACCAAGGTCCTGTAGTGGCACCAAATCTTGTATAAAGGGGGTCAAATGAGGTGTCTAAGACAAGGTTATAGTTTGCTGGTTATGATTATGCTGTCTATATGTGTGTCTCAATTTTGTAGTTGAAGTTATGAATATTGGCTCTATACTGTCTGTATTTCAAACTCATGCTATGCTTATGGGAGGCATCCCAGACAAGTTGGTGTTAGCTCTGCCTAGCCTATTTGATGGCCCATTAAGGACCATCAGCTATACAATTGATCCATTGACAGAAGGCATTGTAACTCAGCAAAGTATGCAGGAACTTGCCCATGTGACTCCAGACTCCATTTTGCTGTAATTTTCCACAGTAAGAACAAGGAGGTGCTCTTACACCTGGAAAAGACTATAAAAGGCTGATGCCTCATCTCCATCTGCTCTTCAATCCTGCTTCTTACCTCTGGAGGGACTTTGCTACAAACAGAAGCTCTGAACAAAACAACTGAATGACCCATCCCAGCTGGGGATGTACTCCAGAGACTTGATCTTGTCTGGCTGGTTTGGTTTGCCTACAGGTGGAAAAACCCCAGTCTTGGGCTGTAACTACCCTGCTTTAAGCAATTTGTCCTGAATTGGCACTCTCAGTTGGGTCCCACCAGAACCAGCATCGTTATACTGTCATGCTGGGAAATGACCACTAGATGGCAGCAGAGTAGTGGGAACGGGAGCTGGTGTCAGGAATATTGACTAGGGACCAACAGATTTCAGAAACCAACATGATAATAGGAAAGTTATACTGTTAAATGTCAGAGGAGTAGCCGTGTTAGTCTGTTTCCACAAAAACAATAAGGAGTCCGGTGGCACCTTAAAAACTAACAGATTTCTTTGGACATAAACTTTTGTGGGTAAAAAACCACTTCTTCAGATGCATGGAGTGAAATGTATAGATACAAGCATGAATATACTGGCACATGAAGAGAAGGGAGTTACCTTACAAGTGGAGAACCAGTGTTGACAAGGCCAATTCAATCAGGATGGATGTGATCCACTCTCAATAATTGATGAGGAAGTGTCAATACCCAGAGAGGGAAAATTGCTTTTGTAATGAGCCAGCCACTCCTAGTCCCTGTTCAAGCCCAAATTGATGGTGTTAAGTTTGCAAATAATTTATAGCTCTGCAATTTCTCTTTGAAGTCTGTTTTTGAAGTTTTTTTGTTGCAGGACGGCTACTTTAAATCTCTTATTGAATATCCAGGGAGATTGAAGTGTTCTCCTACTGGTTTTTGTATGTTACCATTCCTGATGTCTGATCTGTATCCATTTATTCTTTTACATAGAGACTGAGCCGTTTGGCCAGTGTACATGGCAGAGGGTCATTGCTGGCACATAATGGCATATATCACATTAGTAGACGTACACGTGAATGAGCCCCTGATGGTGTGGCTCATCATGTGATTACGTCCTAAGAAGATGTCACTAGAGTAGATATGGAGACAGAGTAGGCAACGAGGTTTGCTACAGGGATTGGTTCCTGGGTTGGTGTTTCTGTGGTGTGGTGTGTAGTTGCTAGTGAGTATTTGCTTCAGGTTGGGGGGTTGTCTGTAAGCGAGGACTGGCCTGTCTCCCAAGGTCTGTGAGAGTGAGGGATCGGGTTTCCAGGATAGGTTGTAGATGGTTGATGACGTGCAGGAGAGGTTTTAGATGGGGCTGTACGTGAAGGCCAGTGGTGTTCTCTTATTTTCCTTGTTGAGCCTGGCTTGTAGTAGGTGACTTCTGGGTACCCATATCACTCTGGCAATTTGTTTCCTCACTTCCCCAGGTGAGTATTGTAGTTTTAAGATCTTGTAGGTGTTTGTCTCTGTTTGAGGTATTGGCACAAATTTGGTAAATCAAAGGAGAAGCTCATTTTCCAAAGGTAGATCAAATGTACCTGCTCATCCCTTCAGTAACTGAAGGTCTTTTCACTGAAAAAATTCAGTTTCCGCAGAAAGAGGAGAGACAAAAAACTCAGCTGAGGATCCTGAATCCTGGCGACCGAACCCTGAGAAATAAGAGCTCATCGATTCAAGCTTGGGCTGTGCTGTGGTTACAGGTGAGCACCATCTTTCTTACTGTATTTCTATACCACCACCAAACAGATGCATGAATGTGCTTTGTGAATGTTAGAGGGACGAGGTAGGCGAGGTAATATCTTTTATTGGACCAGCTTCTGTTGGTGAACAAGAGGAGATTTTCAGCTACACAGAGCTCTTCTTCCAATGAATATAAGTAGTTTCATCCTCACCTTCCCACAGCAGTGCCAGTCAGTGTTCATAGCACCATTTCGCAGAGATGGAGCGTTAGATCCATGTCTTGTGACAGGTCCTCAGTTGAGGATCTGCTCCACTGACAGAAATGAAGATGCTTTGATTTACACCAGCAGGAGATCTGGCTCAGTGTGCCCCATATGGGGTGCGGAGTGGTGCTAGCATCTTACTATCCAAGATCACACAGGCCAGAGTGTTTCTAGACACTGAATTCAGGGACAACATCTTACACACACACACACACACACACACACACACACACACACCAGTGCTTTTCTCTATTATCATCCCACAAACATATGGAGTGCAGAGGGTCGCTCCCCAGTTAGGGTTGCCCATCAGCCTGGTTTTACTTGTTCCTAAGTGCCATCCTCTTAAGAGCTGTATTTTTTTACTGCTACGTAGTCAATGTCGGGAATCAGAAAAGGCATTGCCAGTCCCTGACCACGTCACCATCACCACCACGGGAACGAAGGGAGAATTTACTCCACTTCATAAATCTATGACATGAACTGTTCTCTTGTGAGGAGGGCGGAGAAATTATTCTTTCTCCTACAGGGCACTGAAATGCTGAATATACCAAGAAACACTGTTAAATTAATTTCCATTAATTCTAAGAGAAGATTGGTTCAACATTTTAGTTGATGTATTTATTGATTTTGACTCCAAAGTCATGGCATGATTCTGGCAATTGCCAGATGTGAAATACAGCATTTAAGCATCATTGTTAAAGTTCTGTATGTCACTAGATGGGATACAACAGTAGATAAAGAGTCTGATCTGCATATCAGTACTTGGCTACCAGAGAAATGGACTGTTATACTAGTCATTGCTCTAATATGGCAGAGGGTGGTCTACAAGGATACAAAAGATCTGTTCTCGAACTGAGACTACATGCACTTTGACTGAAGTCTACATTTAGCCTTAAAATTTCATCTGGTAGTCAGGAAATGGAGGGAGTTTCTGAATACTTATGGAACTAATTCATGACATTTGATTACCTTTCAGCTCTGTTCTTCCAATTCAATTGCACAGTTTGCTTTATTATTCCTAGACTTAACCCATGGCAGACATAATCCGGAGAAACCAAACGGTTGTCACAGAATTTATCCTCCTGGGCTTTGGGGATTTCCCTGTCCTGCAAATTCTTCTCTTTCTAATCTTCCTAGTGATCTACATGGCAACTGTGGCTGAGAACATGCTCATCACTGCACTAATTGTGGCTGATCAGCACCTTTACACTCCCATGTACTATTTCCTAGGGAACTTGTCCTGCTTGGAGACCTGCTACACATCCACCCTCCTGCCCAGGATGCTGGTCAGTCTCCTGACGGGGAACAAAACCATCTCATTCAGTGGCTGCCTCTCACAACTGTATTTCTTTTGTGCTCTGGCAGGTACAGAATGCTATCTCCTAGCAGCAATGTCTTATGATCGGTATTTAGCGATATGTAAACCCCTGCACTATTCAACTCTTATGAATAACAGGCTTTGCCTCCAGCTGGCTGCTGGGTCATGGTTAAATGGTAGCTTGGCCACTACCATCATTATTTATTCATATCACAGTTAATTTTCTGTGGCCCGAATGAAATTTACCATTTCTATTGTGATCCCATCCTACTGATGGAACTCTCCTGAAGTGACACAAACCTGAGCATATTGGTGAATCTCATATTCGTCTCCATATTCATCCTGTCTCCATTCCTACTAACCATGACATCCTACGTGTGTATCAGCGCCACCATCCTAAGAATCCCTTCCACCACCGGGAGACAGAAGGCCTTTTCCACCTGCTCCTCTCACCTCACTGTGGTGACAATTTTCTATGGCACCATAATGATTTTCTACATGCTGCCGAAACATGATACACTCACAGATCTGAAGAATGTTCTCTCTCTTTGCTTCACTGTCCTAACTCCCCTGGGAAACCCCCTCATCTACAGCCTGAGAAACAGAGAGGTCAAGGAAGCCTTGAGCAAAGCAGTCAGTAAATGTGGCTTTCACAAAAACATTCAGAGACTATGAGATAATAATTTAGTCTGCGTTTTGAAAGCTGCCTCAGTGATTGAAGCAATGAGCCTGTGATGCACTGTACCTCAAAGTAGCACCCTGTAGCCCCTATATTCATCTTTTGTATATTGTTGTGATATTTCATAAAAAGCATGCCTTGTGAGGTATCATTTGAAAGGTCATGATCTGCTGAAACTCATTCCTCTGTCAAAACATGTATGTCATCATTGTATACAATGTTATGAGCTTTTGTTATATGGTTGTTATTGAAATATGTTGGGAGTCTGGGAGTCTCCCACTGTTAGTTTTCCAGTGACAACATAGGAGCTGACTCACACTCAGGCGATCATTAAATGACCATCACTAGCCATTGACCAGCAGGGGAATTGCAAACAAGAGATTCATAATTCTGTAAAAGACAGTTGCGCAAGTACCGCACAATGGGAATTTCTGAACTCTGTGACTCAGCAAGGCCCACTAGGACATGTCCGATCTAGTATTTTTTCAGGGACATGAATTGAGAGTATAAATTAAGGGACAGTGGGGCATCATGAGACCACCTCTCTCCTCCCCCACCTATTCTGGAGGCAACAAGAACACTGGGAAGACAAAGACTTTGAACTGGGGAGGTTGGTCCCAGGCTGGGAGGGGAATTCAGCCTGTGTATTAAGAACTGTAGCCTGCCTGTGACATCCAGTGGGGTGAGAAAAGCTGTTTGAATCAAATCTTACTGAGTCTGATAAAGTTTAGGATTTAGAATGTGTGTTTCCTTTTTATTTCTTAGACATAAGGGTCGGAGACAGTTACCTAACACTTATAATCACTTAAAATCTATCTTTCTGTAGTTAATAAACTTATTTTAATGTTTAATCTTAACCAGTGAGTTTGTCTAATTCTTGGGGAATCTGCTCAGATTATAAAGGCTGGTGCCCACTAGCCTTTGATGAAGTGGCGAACTAATTAATGAGCTTGCATTGTTCAAGAGAAGGTCTTGAGCAGTGTAAGATGGTACATTTCTGGGGCTGCAAGGCTTGGGGCATTTGCTGGTGTCTCCATCTGTATAGTTCACGAGTAGCTTGGAGAGCATTCATGCAACTCAGCTGAGTGTGTCTCTGTATGCTGGTGACTGTGTGATAACAGCAACTGGGGAGGGCGGGGGGTTGCTGCTTCTCACTATTAAAGCATCATGACAGACAGCCCAGGCTGGAGAGATAAGGGGGCACAGCAGTCCCACAGCTCCAGGTTGTACACCAGGGGTCCCGTTGCATAGCCCCAATAAAATTAAGTTGAAAACTCCCATTGTCCATCTAAGTGGAAGGGCCAGGGAGGGAGCTGGCCAAAACCATGTTCCCATCATAAAGTTTTCAACTGGGCACCAGGAGCAGTGGAGACAATTTTATCCATTTTTTATATATCTGTAAAAAAGCCATTATTATCAAAATAAATGTTGGTATTTTTGTTGTCCAAACTCTTGGTGCAACCTTTTTAGGAAATCTGCCACCTCTGAAATTGTGCCTAATTCCATCCTGATCATAACCCCTTGCAAACCAACCACTTTCATTACACTCACACAGGCCAGATGCAAACTGCCAGGCCCTAGCAGTAACCTCTGGATACTTCACCAGGAACAGCTTTATAGCTCTTATCTAAGCTAAACCTGGCTGTGACCAGCTCCAGCAAAGCAACAGCTCCAGGTTCACATTGCCCTTGGAGGCGGGGAGGTTGGGCAAACAAAGAGGTAGACTCCCAAGCCAAGGGCACTGGGACTGTCCAGACACAGCAGCGGGTTAGCCAGAGCACATGTAGAACTGAGGCCATTTCTGGGATCAGGTCTGTCAAATGGTCACTGACAAGGGACTCTTCATGAGGCCCTGAAGGGCACGAGCTAATCTGCTGCCATCAATTGTACAGAGCAGTTCAAGGGGACCTGTTACAATGAGTATCCCCAAAACTGACAGCAATGAGTACATGTCCCAGAGGGCTAGTTCTCAGGACTTAGTGTCCAGCCTTCCTAAACTGGTTTGGACAGCTCTACTGCATGCAGGGTCCCCTCTTCGGGCCATGACACAGCCTATGGTGAGAGAAAGTGGCTACCGCCTAGCAATGAGCTGAACTGTGGTGCCAGACACAGCAGTGCTGGCTCAGCCACTGAGAGCACGTCAGGACTTAGCCAGAGGCAGGGGAGCTGGGCACCAATGAGAACTGTAGGACTTCAGCACTGCAGAAAGGATATTCCAAGTGACCTAACAGAGTTAAGCATCCATGTCCCACTGCAAAAGGATTTGGGTGCCTATCTCGCTTAGACACCTCCTAGAATCTCAGCCTGGAGAACCACTGGGCTGCTGTCACTGTAGCTTCAATCTATGTATTTCCACTGGAAACACACCCCAGCGACAGAACTGCACTGAATTAATGGTAAACTGTGATAAACCTTTGAGACCCACTAATGTTGTATGTGTAGTTGTGGCCACTATTGTTGCAAACATGCTGTTGTGTCATTTGGTTCCCAATAGTTAAAATTTTGAACTGGGCACACCTAGCAATAGGTAAGAAATGAGGGAAGATGCAGTTATGCTGTGTAGGACCACTGGAGGGAGGAGGAATGGGAAAGGTGCAGCCCAATGGACAGCAGCCAAAGTGGAAGCACAAGAAAGCATTTGACTTATGTAGTCAAATGACCAAGGGAGGGAAGTGGAAAGGGAGGTGAAGCTGTATAATACTGTGTAAGTGGTGAGCAAAGAGCATTGCAGAGAAAAGGAACTCTGTGCTTTGTAATGGACAGGGGTCAGTAGGAGATGTTACGGATTGAGAAATGGGCTCTTATATTAAATAATGTCCACCAGGTGACATGAGAGTCAAAAATGGGAAAGAATCAGCTATAGCAAGAAGAATCCACTACAGGAGCACAGAGTAACAGGCTGCCATGCTGGGAAATCGACGTTAGATGGCAGCAGAGTAGAGGAAAGGAAAGGGTTGGCGGTCAGAAATACTGACCAATAGATTTCAGTAGCCAAGAAAATAATAGGAAAGTTATACTGTAAAATAGCCACTAGGTGGCAGCATACAACCATAGATTTAGAAGGGATGGCAAGGCTCATCTAGTCTAACCCCCTGTTAAAATGCAGGATTTGTTGAGTCTCAGCCATCCAAGACTGATGGCTGTCCAGCCACGTTTTTAAAACTTCCAGTGAAAGAGATTCCTGTGATTTAATCTAAATCTGTTATGCTGCAGTTTGAACCCATTGTCTCTTGTCCTGCCCACTGTGGCAAGAGAGACCAACTTTTCTCTTTTTTTTTATGACAGCCTTTCAAGTGTTTGAAGATTGCTATCATGTCCCACATTAATTTGCTCTTTTCCAAACTAAACAAAAACAGTTCCTTCAGCCTTTTGCTCATATGACTTGCATTCCATCCCTTTGATCATCTTTGTCGTTCATCTCTGGATCCTTTCCAGTTTCCCTACATCCTTTCTATACATTGGTGACCAAAAGTGGACAGTGTCTTCAGCTCAGGCTAACCAGAGCCGAGCAGTGGTGCTATCACCTCCTGAGACTTGTGTCTTATGCCTCTCTTAATACAACCTAAAATTGCATTTGCTTTTTTTGAAACAGCATTGAATGTGCAATGACTGGTCAAGGTCAGGACAACTACACATGTGTTCCTCCACTATGGTACAGTGAGGCCATGCAGTCTCAGGATTCCTGCTCCTCAGTCATTACCTCTCTTGGGTGGCTAGTTACCACTTTACCTTCTACCTGTTGGTTCTATCAGAACATCTCTATCCATCAGCCGGTTATCCTGACCTTATCTTTAGGAGGCATCAGTGTGTCCCTGTTATCTTCGGGGAGTCTGTTTACACCATACTTGGTATCAGGGTGTTCTGGTACTACCCTTCTGGAATGAGTTTACATGAGTGTCCTGTGCCTAGCACTTCTTAGGAATGTTTCTGTTTTTCCAGCACCAGCCCTGTTCCTGCCAGGTTCTGTGAACTTGCACATAGGCATGTTTGTAACAGGGCCTGACTTCTGCTCACAGCCTGATTTTCCTAATTTTGTTTTATATCAGCCGGGCCTAACTACTTTAGTTCAGGCCTTAGGTCTCATACCAGGCCCCTTATACCAAGCTTCATGTCTCAGGGTCTCTTCTTCTACTACAAAGGCAACGGGACAACTGACATGAGTAAAGTTTGCTGAGGAGAGTCAGTCTCTGCATGGTCATACATTCCAGGGACACTACGTTACATTTCAGCCATGCAGAGCAATGAGCTCATACAGCTGGCAGCAGAAAGGCGATTCCTCTGGGTGTGGGAGGTTGTTTGTATCAGGACAGTTGTTTGTACTGTCTGCACAGAAAACACAGCGCTAACTCCCCAGACTCAGCGCCTTCAGAGGTGGAATCAAGGGAGACGAAGCCTTCCATGGAGAAGGATACAAATATGAGGACTCTGCACTTCGTAAATGGAGGGGGCAGAGCATGTTCTAAGATAGGTTGCAGCAGCTGCTTGTCTATTCAGGTAGATGCAGGTGTCTTCGCTGAGAAGATCCAGTTTCTTTTGAATGATGAGACCCAAAAACCTCAGTGGTGGAAACCGAGTCCTAACTGCCAATCCCTGAGAAATTGGAGCTCATGGCTTGAAGCTTGAGCCATCATGTGGTTACAGGTGAGCGCCCTCTTCCTGACTGTGTTTCTATACCAAACAGGGGCATGAGAGTGCTTTGTGAATATTGTAGCAGTGTTATTGTAGCCGTGTTGGTCCCACAATATTAGAGAGACAAGGTGGGTGAGGTATTATCTTTTATGGGACCAACTTCTGTTGGTAAGAGAGACAAGCTTTCGAGCTAGAGCTCAACTCGAAAGCTTGTCTCTTTCACCAGCAGAAGTTGGTCCAATAAAAGATATTATCTCACTCACCTTCTCTCTGTATATATTAGCAGTTTTAGCCTCACCTTCCCACAGCAGTGCCAGTCGGTGGTAATAGCACCATTTAACAATGGGGAAATTGAGATACATGTCTTGTGAAAGGTCCTCAGCTGGGGATTTGGCCCATCACTCCAACAGAACTATGACTGATTGATACCAGCTGGGGATCTGGCTCAGGATAACTAGGGTGAAGCATGGAAGATAATAATGGAAATCAAAATTAAGTAAAGCTGATAGAAAGGAACATTCAAATGGCATTTAAGGTGGGTAAAGTGTAAGAACAAAATTAGGAGCATAAGAAGGAATTTGAAGAACAAATGGTCTTAGTTAAAAGTAAATAAGAAAACTGTTTCACTATATCTGATTCAGGCAGGTTGCAAGAGAATCCACAGAATAAAGAAAATATAGATATAGATATTTCAGAAGGTCTAAGACTGAGATTTGCAAAGCCACCTAGGAATTGGGTGTCCTTATCTCCTATTAGAACCCTTATCTCCTAACCAGAACCCCTAGTTTGAGAACTTCACCTCAAATGATTTCTTTGTATTGATCTTCACCAAAAAGTGTTACAAAAAGTTATCTATGTCAGGTCAACTTTTTTCAGGTAACAGCCAATCAGAGCCTGAAGTATCAAATGAGTAGCTTCTTGAACTAATTGGAATTTGGGTTTTCTCTGTATCACTTTAGGAGAACGTAGTAATATAGGAACTGCCAGATTAGATCACATCCAAGGGCCATCCTGTCCAGTATCTTTCCCCGAGAGTGGCTAGTACTAAATGTTTCAGAGGGAAATGTCAGAACTCCACAGTAACAGTTCTGGGATGATCTCCCGCAACATGTGTCATGTTGGACTACAATAGTTAGAAATTGGCTTAACTCCCCCAAACATGAGGTTTAATATTTATTCCAAAACTGTTGTTGCCATTAATTTTGATAACTTTGGATATTTATATCTGGATATTGATATTAATCTCTTCTGGAATCTAGTTAAATCCTTCATATCAATGACTTTCTGTAGCAGTGAGTGTGATGCTCCCAATGAGGATGCAACAGGGTGAGTGCCATACTCAGGGCAGAGAGTTACAAACCAGAGCACAAACCCTCATTGGTTGTGAGTTCTAAACTTAGATTTCACCAACCAACTGCACCGAGTGCAAACTCCTCAGGCACTTTAACAGCCCTGACAGTCACTTACAGTCCCCTTGGCTGCACCAGTCTCTCCTGCCACCCAGGTGACTGTATCTGTGTTACATGGCCTCTTACGCCAAGAATCGCAGCAATATTCAGGTTACTCACGACTTCCCTCAGGTGAATTGCACTTTAGGTCTCACACCAGAGATGACACTTGTAGCCAATGCTGTAGTGAACTATAGGAAGATTTATTAAATAGGAAAAGGAAATGAGAGTTATTTACAAGATTAAAGCAAGAAAACAGACCTGTGAGTGAGTCTCAGTCTCAGGTTTCAATAGGTAATACAGGCTTCTCTCAACAGCAAGGGAGATTGCAGCTGTGTATCTGTCAGTGTCTCACTGAGAGAAGGAGACCATGGCAGGAGCTGGTACCTGGTCTGCCAGCATCACCATGAGTTCCACACTTTAACTACATGCTGTGTGAACAAGTATTTCATTGTATAGATTTTAAGTTTCCCACCTTTTTATTTCATTGTATGTCCCCCTTGTTCTTGCAGTAAGGGGCAGGGAAAACAGAAGTTCCACATGCTGCCTTCTCCAGACCTTTATTTATCATGTCCCCCTCTCCTTTCAAAGGTAACAACTTGACCTTTCCAATTTCTTTTCAGATGGTAGTTTTTCCTATCTCAATCATTCTTGCCACTCTTCTCTGAATACCTCACTCCTACCCACCCCCTGACCTGAGAAGGCCTTTAAAGTGTAGATAACATTGAGGTTCTTCAATGGGACATGTTAGTCCTTATGGAACACAGGACTGAGTCCCTATGGGGTGGATCACAAGGTAGCACAGATCACAGGGTAGCACATTCCGGATTGTTTCTACACTCTGACTTCAGGAGCATCTTTCTTCACCAGTCTCGTTCTCATTCCTGTATTATCAGCCCACAACTATTCAGGAGTGATGAATCACTGCACAGGTAAGGGGAAAAACTAGGCAGATTTGCAACTCTCCTAACACCCACTGACAAAACAGTAGTTTAATACTGTTACAATGTTAACACAGGGAATTCTTATCCAAAACAGAAAATATATTGACAGTCACTCATCATGTCCTTCTCCTTCTCATTACACGAGCTAAAAATTTATTTCACTTCATAATTTCTGACATAAACTGACCTTTTGTGAAGGGCTTGAAAATAATTATTCCTTTTAAAATTGGACACAAAAATACTCAATATATCAAGATATATTAATTTCCATTAAATCATAAATTCCATTAATTAACAAGATCTGCGCCTAAGGACACTAGAGTGCATTGAAAAATCTCAGACCAAGATTTTAGTTGATGTATTTATTGATTTTGACTCCTAAGACATGGCATGATTCTGGCCGTTGCAAGAAGTGGATGCTGCATTTAAGCATCATTGTTAAACTACAGTCTGTCACTAGATGGGATATGATAGTAGATAAGGAAAGGGTCTGATCTGTCATATCAGTACTTGTTTACCAGAAAAATGGGCTGTTATAGTTGTCATTGCTGTGATATGGCAGAGGCTGGTCTACATGAATACCAATGTTCTGTTCTCAGACTGAGACTCCTGGCACTTTGCTCTGAAATCTACATTTAGTCTTAAAATTTCAGCCTGTAACCAGGAGAGGAAGGGGAGTTTCTGAATATTTATGGAATTAATTCAAAAGACTTGATTAACTTTAAATTCTATGTCCTTCTGATTTAATTGCAGTTTTATTATTCCTAGACTAAACCCATGGCAGACACAGCCAGGAGAAATCAAACGGCCATCATGGAATTCACCCTCCTGGGATTTGGGGATCTCCCTGAACTGAAAATTCTTCTCTTCCTGATGTTCCTAGTGATCTACATCACAACTATGGCCGGGAACATCCTGATCATTGCACTAGTTGTGACTGATCAACACCTTCACATCCCCATGTACTTCTTCCTGGGGAACTTGTCATGCTTGGAGACCTGCTACATCTCAACCATCCTGCCCAGGTTGCTGGCCAGTCTCCTAACTGGGGACAAAACCATCTCATTCAGTGGCTGCATCACACAACTGTATTTCTTTGGTTTTCTGGGATGTACAGAATGCTATCTCCTAGCAGTGATGTCTTATGATCGGTATTTAGCGATATGTAAACCCCTGCACTATTCAGCTCTTATGAACACCAGGTTTTACCTCCAGTTGGCTGCTGGGTCATGGTTAAATGGTTCTTTGGCTACTGCCATCTTTATATTATTCATGTCACTATTAATATTCTGTGGCCCAAATGAAATTGACCATTTCTATTGTGACTCCATCCCATTGATAAAACTCTCCTGCAGTGACACACACCTGATCATATTGCTAGATTTCATTCTAGCCTGTGTATTCACTTTTCCTCCATTCCTACTAACCATAACATCCTATGTGTGTGTCATTGCCACCATCCTGAGAATCCCCTCCACTACCGGGAGGCAGAAGGCATTTTCCACCTGCTCCTCTCACCTCATCGTGGTGACAATTTTCTATGGCACAATAATGATTGTCTACATGCTACCGAAACGTGAAACACTCAGAGACCTGAAAAAAGTGTTTTCTCTTTGCTACACAGTCCTGACTCCCCTGGTAAACCCCCTCATCTACAGCCTGAGAAACAGAGAGGTCAAGGAAGCCTTATGCAAGGCAGTCAGTAAATGTGGCTTTCACAAAAACATGCAGGGTTTCTGAGATAATTACTTAGCCTGAGGTTTTCAAAGCTGCGTGGATGATTTAAGCAATCAGCCTCCATTAAAATTAAGTTGAAAAGTCCCATTGAAAAATCTCAGCAGTAAAATGAAAAAGAATTGGAGATGATCAGCATAGCGTTACTAAGACAGTTTTTGTGGTCCCTCACTGTGTCCATGTAACACAACTTATAGGAAATTGCCATTGTGGACAGCTCTGTCACTCTCTCATGTTCAGCACTGATACATACTGTATTATGGTATTTTTCTCCATGGTGTTGGCAGTTCACCCTATGTGAGAAGGGTGTACAGTGTCCGAAACTGCACAGAGCAAACATTGTGTAAGGCACAAAATCCACTAACCATGAAAGTAAATCCCTGGGTACATCCCTGTTCATTGTTTCTATATGTTAGATAATAAAGTCTTGTAATCAAATTCAGAGGAAGTGGGAATTTTTCATAATGTTTCATATGAATATTGTATGTGCCTCAGTTTCCCCTCTGGGGTGCGTATTTAATTAGGTGTGGGGAAGGACTGTTTATTCTTTGCAGAGATTAAAGACACAGGTATGACTGATGCCTAGCTGCCTGGGGCCTGGGTACCCAACCCATGGAGACTCCCAGAAGACAATGGCCACTACGATTGTCCAAACATTTGCCACCTAGAAACAAATGACCATGGATGGTTCACCCTTAGCAGGAAGCCAGCTGGATGTGAAAAGATGGAGGACAAAGGCCTGGGGAGTGGCAAGGTGGGATTCTTAAGTGTGGGCTGCAGGAGGCAGGGAGAAACTTCCGAATTGGGACTACAGAGGGGTCACAGAGCTCTGGGCTTTGAGACTGACCCAGATATAACTTTCCATTCTCTGTGTTAATGAAAAACTTTCTATGCTGTGTTCCAGACAGCTCATAAACCCTCCTGCTTTTACAAGCCTGGCTGAAAGTCACTCCAGAGTCAGGAAGTCGGGGGTTCATTGCCCCCTTTGGGTGTGCAAGTCTTCCCCATGTGTCCAATTCAGGTGGACTCACTGAGGGGAGCTCAGAGTGAGGAGCATGGGTGCTGAAGGATGCTACATTAGGTTCCAGCAGGCAGTGATGCCAAGAGGCCTACCCTAGTGAGCGTGTGACCCTAAGGGGGCTGACAGCCTGAAGGGGTTCTCCCAGGGACTCTTCCAGAGCTGTTCAAGAGCACCAGACATGTGTATCCGTGACAGGATGACTTCATCATGCTTGTAGCTACAGGTAATTTCTTATGCCCCTAAGGACACAATGGAGAATCCAAACAGAGTTCAGGTCAGCGTTGTTCTTTTAACCAGAGAGTGAGGTGGCCATAACCATTGTCCCATCATAGAGTTTCTAATTGGGAACTAGGTGCAGTGGAGACAATTTTAACCAAATTTCTATATACATAAAAAAGCCATTTCAGATCAAAATGAATGTTTGGACAATAAAAATACTAACTCCTGGTGCAGCATAGATGGGGTCGCAAGCCCGGGAAATCTGCCACCCCTGAAATTCTGCTTATTGTCATCATATGCTTCTGCAAATCCACCACCTTCACTGCGCTCACACAGGCCGGATGCAAACAGCCAGGCCCCAGCAATGACCTATGGACACTTCACCAGGAACAGCCTTATAGCTCTTATCTGGGCTAAGCCCGGTTGTGACCAGCTCCAGCAAAGCCACAGCACCAGGATCACCAGGCCCTTGGAGGAGGGAAGTTGGACAAAGAAAGAACTAGGCTCACAAGCCAGGTCCACTGGGTCTGTCCAAACCCAGCAGCAGGTTTGCCAGGCACACATAGAACTGAGGCCATTCCTGGGGTCACGTCTGTCAAACAGTCATTGAGGAGGGACTTTGCATGTGGCCCTGCAGGGCAGAAGCTGCTCTGGTGCCGCCAGCTGCACAGAGTAGTTCAAAGAGAGGGGACCTGTTACATTGAGCATCCCCAAAACTGACTGAAACAAGTGCCCGTCCCTAGAGAGGTAGTTCTCAGGGCATGGTGTCTAATCAGCCCCAGGTGCCTTAGACAGTTCTGCTCTATGCAGGACCCTCTTGTTGGGGTGTGAGGCAACCTCTGGCGAGAGGAAGTGGCTACCACCTACCAATGGGCAGAATTCCTGTGATGCCAAAATGGCAGTGCTGTCTCAGTCACTGGGAGCATGTCAGGGCTTGTGCAGAGAGAAAGGAGATGGGCACCATTGAGATAGGTAGGACTTCAGCCTGCAGAAACTATTTTCCAAGGGCCCTAATGGAGTTAGGCACCCTAATCTCTTTGATATGGGAGTTGGATGTAAAGGGTACGCTTATGTTCATTAAGGGTGAAATGTGGTTTCCAGAGTGCTCACCCTCCACGCTCCATCATGTCCCAACATGTGATACACCTGTATTCTTGTTCTCATTAGCATATTTGGTAACACTAATGTGTTCCCCGGCCCTTTCCAAGTGTTATCATCACACAGTTTGCCCCCATTATCCACCCATAACCACTTCTGTGCCCTTGGTACAGCGTGTTGAATGTCCTGTAATATAAAAAAGTTGGTGGTTTTTATGAGAGGCTGTGTTGCAGCAATCAGTTGTGCCTCTTTATCTTCCACTGCTGCTTGTTTAGCTAGTTTGTCTGCCTTTTGGTTCCCCTTGCTATAAGGGTCTGTCCCTTTTGTGTGGGCCTTCACTTTTATCACTGCTACTTTGGTAGGTTTCTGCATGACTGCATGAAGTTTCTGCACTATCCCCCCATTTTGTATTGGGGATCCTGTACTTGTCAGGAATCCCCGATTTACCCACAAGTTAATATAATCATGTACAACCCCAAACGCGTATCTAGAATCAGTATATATGTTTACAGCATGACCTTCTGCAGCTTCACATGCTGCAACTAACACCTGTAGTTCTGTTACTTGTGCCGATGCTCCAGGTAAACTGCCATATTCCACCTTCTGCCCATCTTGAGTACAAACGGCCCATCCTGTGTGTCGCTTGCCATCCACATAGGAGGAAGAACCATCCACGTATAGGCAAGGGGCACCAAGTATTTCAGTTTCTTTTACCAGTGGAAGGTCCATGGGCTTTCCTTCAAGGCAACAATGATGTGGGTGTCCCTCATCTGTGGTAGGCATGAGGGTGGCAGGGTGTAGCAATGATGCTCGTTGCAGATGTACCGAAGGTATTAGCAAGCTCGTTTCCCATCGAGTCCATCTTACCACATGGACTGCTGAAGATTTATTTCCTGATAAAATAGCAAGGACAGCGTGAGGCATGACAATATTTACATACTGCACACCAATAAATGGTGAGGCCTGACTTAGGGCCATAGAAGCTCCTTCCACCGCCTGGAGACACGGTGGCATTGCTGAGTGACAGCATCTACTTTAGAAGAGTAGTATGCTACTGGACGCTGTTTGTCCCCGTGTTTTTGCATTAACACTGCTGCCATATGTCCCTCTCTGACATGTGTGTTCAATGTAAAAGGCATTAATGGATTAGGAAGTCCCAACTCTGGGGCAGTACTTAGCCACTGTTTCAATGTGGTAAATGCCTGTTCACATTCACGTGTCCATTCAGTTGCATCATGTGATTCACCAGCACCCTTCAGGAGATTATTAAGGGGCTGGACAATCCATGAATAATTTGGGATTTGAGTTTGGCAGAAATTGAATAGCTCCTACACTTTCCTATCTCTCCTGACTGTAATTGGTCGTGGGCATGCATTAATAGCCTCAATGCGGTCAACAGTTAAATGCTTGTACCCCTTGGATATTAGATACCCCAGATAGGATACTTCCTCCTTTACAATCTGAGCCTTTCTAGCATTACATTTTACCCCACTGTCTGCCAAGTGCTGCAGGATCATTTCGGAGGGCTTGACTACACTGGAGAGTTGCAGCGCTGGTGGTGGGTTTACAGCGCTGCAACGTAGTAACTGTCCACACCTGCAAGGCACATCCAGTGCTGCAACTCCCTGGCTGCAGCACTGGCTGTACACCTGGTCTGCTTGGGGTGTAACAATTGCAGCGCTGGTGATGCAGTGCTGCTCATCAAGTGTGGCTACCAAAAGCTCTGTTATTGGCTTCCAGGGTATTAGGAGGTATCCCAGAATGCCTGCTCACAACAAACCGGAAGAATGGCTGAACTCCGAGCTCCCCCGAGCTGCTTATCTAAAAAACAAACACAGCTCCTGTTTGCTGGAGCGAGCCACAGGAGGCAGGCAGGGGAATTGCTTTGGAAGGTTCACAGCTGTTTGCTTGAAGAGAGAAGTCACACGGCAGAGGGGGTGGGGGGAGTCCATGCTAAGCAGCTGCTTACAGAAGGCTATTTAGGACTGCATAATTTGCATTTAGTGAATAAGAGAGGGGTGGGGGAAGGGCTCGAAACTTTTAAATTGATTGCAGGTTGGTGATATGTATGTTCCAGTCCTTAGAACTTGAAGGCAGGGAGCTGACAGATCCAAAAATCCACACTCTCTCTCTCCGCCACGTTTCCCCTCACCCCCCTCTTTTGAAAAGCACGTTGCAGCCATTTGAACACTGGGATAGCTGCCCACAATGCACCACTCCCAACAGCGCTGCAAATGCTGCAAATGTGACCACACTGCAGCGCTGGTAGCTGTCAGTGTGGCCACATTGCAGTGCTTTCCCTACACAGCTGTACGAAGACAGCTGTATCTCCCAGCGCTGTACAACTGTCAGTGTAGCCATACCCTAAGTCTTTCATGTGCATTTGACCATCTGGTGAGGAGATAAGAAGATCATCAACATACTGTATGACACAAGAAGTCATGTCTGGCAGCTTTGCCAGCACATCAGCTAATACTGTATGAAACAAATTAGGTGAGTTACGAAAACCCTGGCTTAGGCAAGTAAAGGTACATTGCTTCCCTTTAACAGTGAATGCAAACCAAAATTAACTGTCAGGGTGCGCAGGAACAGACCAAAAGCCATTGCTAATGTCCAAGGCTGAAAACACTATGTGATCATCAAAAGCATTTAAGCCTCCCTCTACCATCCAGTCCTGTACCTTTTCCCAGAAGGTTAGGTTTGGGTTATTAAGCTGCAAAGATGACATTTCTTTTAACATGCTCCGCAAGTCAGATGGACTCATAGGAGTGTTCTCTAGGCGACTAACAGTAGCAGGGTCCACTTCCCCTGGATTAGGATCAGGGACAGTGTGCACTCTCACCGGAGCCATGAAACTAGAGTGATATCCCCATGTTACTCATGTAGGGTCCAAAGGTGCTGAGGGACAAGATCTCTTCTCCTGCAAGTCCGCTTCTTTATAGTTTTTTGCTTCTGCTTGCAGTTTTTATAGCTCTGCTTCTAACTCTCCCACCCTTCCTTTTAGCATATCACTCTTTCTAACCAGCTGTTCATAATCAACAATCAAACACATAACAGCCATTTTGTCCTTCTTTATTTCAGTCATACAGCCAAAATATCTCCACAAGAAGCTAACAAATTTACTGCTACAATAGTTATAAAAGCACGAACCATATACTCTTCATATTGTGGATCACTATATCCCTTCATCTTTCCCTTTTTTTCTTTAACCTAAATATCCTCCAATCTCCAATTTTTAAATACAATTCTGTTTACAGACTAATAGCAATTTATTCAAATCAAACACCCCGGACTGAAATGCCCAATCATCAGATTAATCCTTTTTCCAATTTATTTGATCTGCACAATTACAATGTCCAATTAGGAGATCTGGGCCTGCCAACACATTAGCTAGAGGTACTTATGGCTATACCTGCCCCTACACTAACTGTTGGTCCTTACAGCCTCTTTGATTTCCCATTTCAACAGCACTTAGTCAGAGGAACTCACAGCTTAACCAGCCCCAACACTAAGTATAATGTCTTAAGACTGCAACAGACCCTCTGAATTCCCCAGCACCAAGACTTGCTTACTACAAAAGGTCTGAGAGTCACCAGTCAGGTCAGAGACACACAACCAAATAAAAAATGAACAAAATCATCCACTAACTAGATTGTAGGTCATGATCCTGAAGGATATTTCTCACCCTGCTCGCTGCACCAAGAAACTGTTGGGATTTTGTGGTTCCCAGTGAGTCTGATGCTGGGTAGAATCAAGGGACTTCGATGCAATGTGATGCTGTCACGGAGTGTGGGGGAGTCAGGCCCTGTACCCCTCTTCCTGGGACTCACAGTGACTCTCAGCCAGCCAGTAAAACAGAAGGTTTATTGGACAACAGGAATGCAGGCTACAGCAGAGCTTATAGGCACAACCAGGGCCTCTCAATCTGGTCCTTCTGGGGGTTCAGGAAGCTTAGTCCCCAACTTGGGATTCCCTGAATTCCACCACCCAGCCCAAAACTGAAACTGAACTAACTCCCTCCAGCAGGCCTCTTCCTTTGTCCAGCTTCCTGGGCAAAAGTGCTGACACCCTGTCAAAGGTATGATTCCCCACTCTGAACCTAAGCTTCCAAAAGATAGGATACTTGCATGAACCCCTCTAAGCTTAATTACTAGCTTAGAAATGATAGATCTGCCACCACCCAAAAATATAATGTTTTGGGACACTTTATGGCCCCCAAACCCTTCCCTGGGGACCCCCAAGGCCCAAAACCTTTGGATCTCAAACAAAAGGAAATAAACCATTCCCCTCCTTTCTTCCTCCCAGATTCTCCCCTCCCTGGGTTACACTGGGAGATCACTGTGATTCTAACTCCTTGAATCTTGAAACAGAGAGGAAATTCACCTTCCCCCCCTTCTCTCCCCCTCCCAGACTCTTCCTGAGAGAGAGACAGTGATCCTAACACAGAGAGAAAGCAGGCTTTTCCTCCCCCCTTCTCTCCTTTCTCCCACCAATTCCCTGGTGAGTGCAGACCTCCTCCCCTTGGGTCTTACACAAGAATAAGAAAATCAATCGGTTCTTAAAAAGAAAAGCTTTTAATTAAAGAAAGAAAAAAAGTAAAAATTATCTCTGTAAAATCAAGATGGAAAATGTTACAGGGTCTTTCAGCTTATAGACACTAGAGAATCCTCCCCACAGCACAAATACAAGTTGCAGCAAACAGAGATACAATCCTTCCAGCAAAATACACATTTGCAAAATAAGAAAACAATCAAAAGACTATACCGCCTTTCTAACTGGTACATACTAAATTGTACAGAAGAGGCTGTTTCAGAAAATTGGAGAGTCTGTATACATGTCTGGTCCCTCTCAGAACCCGGAGAGAACAAAGAAAAACCCAAAAAGCACAGACAAAGGCTTCCCTCCACCGAGATTTGAAAGTATCTTGTCTCCTGATTGGTCCTCTGTTCAGGTGTTCCAGGTTTACTGAGCTAGTTAACCCTTTACAGGTAAAAGAGACATTAAACCTTAACCATCTGTTTATGACACACCTCTCCCGCCTACCTAGCTCAGGTTACAGGCTGAGCTCCTATCCCTCACCTAAAGTCATCCACGGCTCTCCCATCCCCCACACAGACAGTCCCTATTGCATCACATCTCTCCCCCCTTCGAGACTGAACTGAGCGGGGAAGTTCAGGGCCCCCGCTCCAGGACAATGCGTCCGCTATCAGGTTGGCACTTCCCTTCACATGGACCACGTCCATGTCATAATCCTGCAGGAGCAGGCTCCACGTTAGGAGCTTGGCGTTGGCTCCTTTCATCTGGTGCAGCCAGGTCAGGGGAGAGTGGTCGGTGTACACGGTGAAGTGTCGCCCAAAGAGATATGGCTCCAGTTTCTTAAGGGCCCACACCATGGCCAGGCATTCCTTCTTGATGGCCGGGTAGTTCTGTTTCTGGGCTAGCAACTTCTTGCTCAGGTACACAATGGGGTGTCTCTCCCCCTTTTCATCCTCCTGCATTAATACCACCCCCAGTCCCGTGTCTGAGACATTGGTGAACACTATAAAGGGCTTGTCAAAGTCTGGGTTTAACAGAACTGGGCCACTAACCAGAGCCTCCTTCAGCGCCTGGAAAGCCTGCTGGCACTGCTCGGTCCAGGCCACCTTGTCTGGCTTCCCCTTCTTGCACAACTCAGTGATGGGGGCAGCTATGGTGCTAAAGTGGGGCACAGACCTTCGATAATACCCCGCCATCCCAATAAAGGCCTGGACCCTGCTTTTTGGTTTGGGGAGCGGGTCAGTCTCTGATCACCTCCACCTTGTCTGGTTCCGGCTTTAGGCAGCTGCTCCCCACCCGATGACCCAGATAAGATACTTCAGCCATCCCCACCTTGCACTTCTCAGCCATTACGGTCCACCCAACCTCCCGGAATCAGTCCAGCACTTGTTTAACCTGGGACACGTGTTCCTCCCAGGTCCGGCTAAAGACACAGATGTTGTCAATATTCACCATGGCAAAACTCTCCATCCCCCTCAGAAGCTGATCCACCAGGCGCTGGAAGGTGGCCGACGCTCCCTTGAGGCTGAAAGGCAGGGTCAGAAACTTGTAGAGCCCCAGAGAGGTGATAAAGGCCAATTTCAGCCTGGCATCTGCGTCCAACGGCACTTGCCAGTAGCTCTTTGTAAGATCCATGGTGGTGTGGTACCGAGTGCCTCCCAGCTTGTCTAGGAGCTCATCAGGCCTGGGCATGGGGTAAGCATCAGATACAGTGATGGCATTGACCTTTCAATAGTCCAGACAGAACCGGATCGACCCATCCCTTTTGAGGACCAGCACCACTGGCGAGGCCCAAGGGCTGGAAGACAGCTGGATCACCCCCAAAGCCATCATGTCCCTGACCTCTCTTTCTAGGTCCTGGGCAGTTTTCCTGGTGACCCGAAAAGGGAGCATCTTATAGGGAGATGTGACCCGGTCTTCACCCGGTGGACAGTCAAATTCATGCGTCCAGGCTGGTTGGAAAACAGCTGTCGGTATAGATGCAGCACCTCTCTGACCTCAGCGTGCTAGGCCAGAGTCAGCTGATCAGAGAGGGGAATCACCTCCAGGGAGGAACCAGCTTTTGTCCCAGGGAATAGATCCACTAAAGGGTCATCTCCCTGCTCCTCCCAATATCCACAAACGGCCAACACCACATTCCCCCTGTCATAGTATGGCTTCATCATATTGACATGGTACACCCAGCAGTGGTGCGCCCGGTTCGACAGGTCCACCACATAGTTTACCTCATTTAGTTGCTTGACAACCTTGAAGGGCCCTTCCCAGGAGGCCTGGAGTTTGTTCTTTCTCACGGGGATGAGAACCATCACCTGATCCCCGGTGGCGAAAGTGCGGGCCGGCGCTGTGCGATCATACCAGACCTTCTGTTTCCTCTGGGCTCGAGCCAGATTCTCCCTGGCCAGGCCCATGAGCTCGGCAAATCTTTCCTGGAAGGTCAGGACATACTCCACCACTGACTCTCCATCGTGAATGGCCTTCCTCTCCCATTCATCTCTCATCAGGTCCTGGGGCCCCTTACCAGCCTTCCATATAACAGTTTGAAAGGTGAAATCCCAGTGGATTCCTGGGGTATCTCCCTGTACGCGAACAGCAGGAGAGGTAAGTACTTGTCCTAGTCCTGCGGGTGCTGGTTCATAAATGTTTTTAGCATCATCTTTAGCATCCCATTGAACCTTTCCACCAGCCCGTTGGGCTAGGGGCGATACGCTGAGGCCCAGTTGTGCTGGATCCCACATTTCTCCCACAAGCACCGGAGCAGGGCCGACATGAAGTTGGATCCCTGGTCTGTTAAGACTTCCTTGGGGAACCCCACCTGGCTGAAAATGGTCAGCAGTGCATCTGCCACAGTGTCTGCTTCGACAGAAGACAAGGCCACGGCCTCGGGGTAGTGAGTGGCAAAATCTACCACCACAAGAATGTATTTCTTCCCCAACCGTGTTGTCTTGCTGAGAGGTCTCACTATGTCCATGGCCACCTTCTGGAAAGGTTCTTCTATGTTGTGTAAAGGCCTCAAAGCCTCTTTCCCCTTGTCCCAGGCCTTCCCCATCCTCTGGCAGGGGTCACAGGATTGGCAGTACTGTCAGACATAGGTAAAGACCCCAAGCCAGTAAAAGTTCTGTAGCAGCCTCTACCTGGTGCACCGGATTCCCTGGTGCCCTGCAAGAGGGATGTCATTGACCAGGTACAGTAGCTTGTGGCAAAACTTCTGGGGAACCACCAGCTGCCTCCTGATACCCTATGACTCTATTTCTCCTGGGGGAGCCCATTCTCGGTACAGGAACTCCTTCTCCCACAAGAACCTCTCCTTGCAACCTCTCCTCATGGACTGTACGGCACTGAGGTCAGTCAGGTCCCTTGGCCTCCGCAAGGAAGGATCTTTTTGCAGCTCAGCCTGGAACTCAGCAGTTGGGACAGGGATGGGGACCTGCTCTCTCTCACTGGTTGGGTCTGAGGCTGCAGCCTCTCTGCGCCGTGTCCCTGGGCATTCCCTCCCCACCAGGTTAGGGTCCTGTGCCTTGGGCAAAGTACTTTCCCTGTTGTCGGGACGCAGTGCCCCTAGCCGACTCTGACTACGGGTCACGACCAGGGCACCTCGGGCATTGCTTGTCCAGACCTCCAGGTCCTCCCTCATTAACACCTCTGTGGGAAAATGTGGGTGTAACCTCACATCCTTGGGGCCCTCCTTGGCCCCCCACTTCAGGTGTACCCTCACCATGGGCACCTTGAATGGAGTCCCGCCCACACCCATCAGGGTCAGGTAGGTGTCAGGCACCATCCGATCTGAGGCCACCATCTCGGGCAGGGCCAGTGTCACCTCTGCGCCTGTGTCCCAGTACCCAATGACCTTCCTCCCATCTACCTCCAGGGGAACAAGGCACTCTCTCCGGAGGGGCAGCCCCACACCCACCCTGTAAACTAAAAACCCAGAGCCTGGAGCATCCAGCCCCCCAGAGGAGCTGACCTGGGGCCCTCCTCCCTCCTTCACAGGTGGTAAGCGGCCAGCCCCTCTTTCCTGGGAACACTGCCCCTCATCCAGCTGGGTCTCCACCAAGTTAAACCGGTGTGGGGTCAGTCTCCTCAGTCTGTCCTTGAGCCTGGGGCACTGGGACCATTTGTGGCCCCTCTGGCACAGTGATAGCAGCTCATGTCCCATTGGTCCCCTTGAACCGGTCAGTTGTCCCTGACGCTGGGCGTTCCCCTTGGCAGGGGGTTCTCCCTATTCCCCCTTTGGGAGGTCCCAGGATGACTATCTACATCGTGGCGGGCCTGTTCTTTTGGGACTCTTCCCTGCCACCCCCCGACTGGCTCTTCACGAACTCATCGGCCAGCCGCTCTGCATGTTACGAGTTCTCTGGCTTTTGTTCCCTCAACCACAGCCTCAGATCGGATGGGCACCGTTCATACAGTTGCTCCAGTACCAGCAGTTTAACCAGGTCCTCCTTCGTCTGGGCTCCATCTGCCCACTTGCTGGTGTATCCCTCCATGCGGATGGCTAGTTGCAGATATGAGACCTAAGGGGTTTTATACTGACTCCAGAACCTCTCCCGGTACATCTCAGGAGTCAGCCCAAACTCGCGCAGCAGGGCCTGTTTGAATAGTTCGTAGTTCCCTTTCTCCACCTCTTCCAGTTGGTGGTACAATGCCACGGTTTTGAGGTCCAGTAAGGGGGTGAGAACCCGGAGCCTGTCTGCAGGATCTACCTGGTGCGGCTCACAGGCTGACTCAAAGGCATCCAGGAAGTCATCCATGTCCTCCCCTTCCTTATGCTGGGCCAGGATGCACTTATCAAAGCTCCGCGCAGTCCTGGGTCCCCACTCACTCACCGCAGCCAGGGGCCCGCTACTCCTCAGCCTTGTCAGTTCCAGTTCATGATGACGCTGTCGTTCTTCATGTTCCCTCTGTCTCGCTTCATGTTCCCTATGTCGCTCTTTCTCCTCCAGGTCATGCTGCCTCTGTCTCTCACGATCCTTCAGCTCTCTCAGTTTTAGCTCCCTCTCCCATTCCAGCAGCTTCCATTCCATGGATGCCGAGCATCGCTGGGACAATCCCTTGCTGGCAAGTGAGCTTCGCAGGGAGGATCTCCTGCTGGCTGGGGTGGTCACGGTGTCCTCGGTATTCGCTGGGCTTCTCCCTGCCCTTCCCATAGGCATAGGATGGAGGGGTCTTGGGGAGCCCTCAGCAGCCAGCTGACCACTCCCAGCGGGGACAGACACTGGTGCCTGTGCTGCATCTGCCAGGCTGCGTCCCTCAGAGACAGGGATCCGTTCATTCAAGCGATCTCCCTCCTCCAGCTGGGCAATCAGCTGGCCTTTGGTGAGCCTCCCACTGTGCAGCCCCCTCTGCTTGCACAGCTCCACCAGGTTGCACTTAAGGCGCTTGGCATACATATTCCTGCTGGTCACTCACAGACCTGTGTGCTCACCGCTACCCATAGTTTCCAGGGAGACCCCTAGTGTGCCAGTCCTTCTTGAGGTCACCACCTCTCTGCCAGGGTCGAGCTGCAGACTCCTCCACCTCTGGGACCTCTCGCTGCAATCCCCTGGGGGACCCTGTTACTGTGAGAGCCTTCTCTCTGGTCACACACTCCCAGGAGTTAATCATCCCTGAAATCATCCCTTCGTTTTACTGCTCCCCAGTCACTTACTGCAGGAAGTGCCATCCACCGGGTGCTGTAGGTCCCACCGCTTCCACCAGTTAACACGGAGTGTAGGAGAGTCAAGCCCTGTACCCCTCTTCCTGGGACTCACAGTGACTCTCAGCCAGCCAGTAAAACAGAAGGTTTATTGGACAACAGGAACGCAGGCTACAGCAGAGCTTATAGGCACAACCAGGGCCCCTCAATCTGGTCCTTCTGGGAGTTCAGGAAGCTTAGTCCCCAACTTGGGATTCCCTGAATTCCACCACCCAGCCCAAAACTGAAACTGAACTAACTCCCTCCAGCAGGCTCCTTCCTTTGTCCAGCTTCCCGGCAAAGGTGCCTACACTCCTCCACCCTACCTAGCTCAGGTTACAGGCTGAGCTCCTGTCCCTCACCTAAAGTCATCCCCGGCACTCCCATCCCCCACACAGACAGTCCCTACTCCATCACAGATGCGATTCAATTCGATGTGATGCAATTCAATTCAACAAGGCTTTATTTAATATGTACAAAAGGAGAGCCCCTGGTACCAAAAATCAGGCAGAGTCCCTCCAGCAAGGAGCCCCTCCCCTTGCTATTTTATAGCACATAGCACGTACATAACAAGTTATATAACATGAACTTCTAACCAATAAGAGTTAACCTTGCTATATATGGGTTTGTTTATCACATGCCCATAGTTCTCCATTTCACATGCTGTGCTCAACCCCCTCTCCCTGGCCTTCTCTAGAATGTTCCTAGGGTGGTGACCCACAGCATGCTTCCCTCTGCATAAGCACCCTGCAAACCACATTTCACCCAAAATGAACATAAGCATACGCTTCATATGCTTAACTCTTTTTAATGCCTCTGAGAATCTCAGCCTGGATAGCCACTGGTATTCTGTCATGGTAGGTTCTGTCACTGGTATTCTGTCATGGTAGGTTCTGTCACGGATAGTCTGTCATGCTGACTTGCCTGCCTGATGCAAAGGTTGCAGATCTCTCGAGGCATCTAGACAGACTTAAGTGTAGTGCTGGGGAGGAGCCCGTGGTCATGATACATATAGGTACTAATGATACAGGGAAGGGTAGGAGAGATGTCCTGGAAGCAGGAGAGACGTCCTGGAAGCCAAATTTAGGCTGGTAGGGAAGAGACTGAAATCCAGGACCTCTATAGTGGCATTCTCAGAAATGCTCCCAGTTCCACATGCAGGGCCAGTTAGGCAGGCAGACCTTCAGAGTCTCACTGCGTGGATGAGACGATGGTGTAGAGAGGAGGGGTTTGCATTCATTAGGAACTGGGGAAACTTTTGGGATAGGGGAGCCCATACAGGAGAGATGGGCTCCACCTAAACCAAAGTTTAGGCACCAAACTGCTGGTACTAAACATTAAAAAAGTTGTAGAGCAGTTTTTAAACTAGGAGATGGGGAAAAGCCGACTGCTGCAGAGGAGCATGTGGATTAGACACAGACTTCTCTTAGGGGAGAGTCTATTGATAGAGAATCTCCAGGTTATAGTCAGGAGCAGAGGATGGAAGAGGATAATGTAAGGGCCAGATCAGATGATAAACAGTCACATAAAAAAGAATCTGACACATCAGAAAAGGGCAGACAAATAAACAGGGACAAGTTTTTAAAGTGCTTGTACACAAATGCTAGAAGTCTAAATAATAAGATGGGTGAACTAAAGTGCCTTGTAATAAAGGAGGATATTGATATAATAGGCATCACAGAAACCTGGTGGACTGAGAGCAATCAATGGGACACAATCATTCCGGGGTACAAAATGTATTGGAAGGACAGAACAGGTCGTGCGGTGGGGGAGTGGCACTATATGTGAAAGAAAATGTAGATTCAAATGAAATAAAAATCTTAAGCGAATCCACATGTTCCATAGAATCTCTATGGGTTGAAATTTCATGCTCTAATAAAAATATAACATTAGGGATCTATTATTGACCACCTGACCAGGACAGTAATAGTGATGATGAAATGCTAAGGGAAATTAGAGAGGCTATCAAAATTAAGAACCCAATAATAGTGGGGGATTTCAATTAACCTCATATTGACTGGGAACATTTCACTTCAGGATGAAATGCAGAGATAAAATTTCTTGATACTTTAAATGACTGCTTCATGGAGCAGCTTGTACAGGAACCCACAAGAGGAGAGGCAACTTTTGATTTACCCTGAGTGGAGCGCAAGAGCTGGTCGAAGTGGTAACTATAGCAGGACCGCTTGGAAATAGTGACCATAATACAATAGCATTCAACATCCCTGTGGTGGGAAGAACATCTCAACAGCCCAACACTGTGGCATTTAATTTCAAAAGGGGGAACTATGCAAAAATGAAGGGGTTAGTTAAACAAAAGTTAAAAGCTACAGTGACTAAAGTGAAATCCCTGCAAGCTGCATGGGCGCTTTTTAAAGACACCATAATAGAGGCCCAACTTCAATGTATACCCCAATTTAAGAAACGCAATAAAAGAACTAAAAAAGAGCCTCCGTGGCTTAACAACCATGTAAAAGAAGCAGTGAGATTAAAAAGACTTCCATTAAAAAGTGGAAGTCAAATCCTAGTGAGGCAAATAGAAAGGAGCATAAACACTGCCAAATTAAGTGCAAGAGTGTAATAAGAAACGCCAAAGACGAGTTTGAAGAATGGCTAGCCAAAAACTCCAAAGATAATAACAAAATGTTTTTTAAGTACATCAGAAGCAGGAAGCCTGCTAAATAACCAGTGAGGCGCCTTGATGATCGAGATACAAAAGGAGCACTTAAAAACCGTCAAGTTTCCTTCCCCACTCTGAACTTTAGGGTACAGATGTGGGGGAACTGCATGAGAAGCTCTAAGCTTAACTACCAGTTTAGATCTGGTCTTGTTGCCACCATCCAGATTTCTCAGTGTCTGGAACACCCTCTTTCCCCCCAAAACCTTCCCCTCCCTGGGTAGCCTTGAGAGACTTCACCAATTTCCTGATGAACACAGATCTAAACCCCTTGGATCTTAAAACAAGGAGAAATTAACCATCCTCCCTCCTTTCTCCCACCAACTCCTGGTGGATCCAGATCCAACCCCCTTGGATCTAAAAACAAGGACAAAATCAATCAGGTATTAAGAAGAAGGCTTTTAATTAAAGAAAAGAAAGGTAAAAGAAAACCCTCTGGGAAAGATTAGCATACCAGCTACTCTCACAGATAACAGATTCAAAACACAGAGGATGTTCCCCTGGGCAAAAATCTTAATATACACAAGAATACCCAAATTTGATAATTCCCTTAATGGTATCAAGGCAAGTTACAAAGAAAATAAACATAAACCTATTTATCCCTTTCTAAAACATACTACTCTGATAAGAGGCTGTTTCCTTGATCTTTTTCACTCCGGCTGAAACTGAAACTGACTAAACAAAGGAAAACTTCCCTCCTTCCTTTTGAAACATCTTGTTCCCTCATTGGTTCCTCTGGTCAGGTGTCAGCTAGGCTAGGTGAACTTCTTAACCCTTTACAGGTAAAAGAAGCATTAACCCTTAACTATCTGTTAATGACAAAGACGATAAAGTCATTGCGGAGAAACTAAACGGATTCTTTGCTTCAGTCTTCACAGCTGAGGATGTTAGGGAGATTCCCAAACCTGAGCTGGCTTTTGTAGGTGACAAATCTGAGGAACTGTCACAGATTGAAGTGTCCCTAGAGGAGGTTTAGGAATTAATTGATAAAATCAACATTAACAAGTCACTGGGACCAGATAGCATTCACCCAAGAGTTCTGAAAGAACTCAAATATGAAGTTGCAGAACTATTAACTAAGGTTTGTAACCTGTCCTTTAAATCGGCTTCGGTACCCAATAACTGGAAGTTAACTAATGTAACACCAATATTTAAAAAGAGCTCTAGAGGTGAACCTGGCAATCACAGACTGGTAAGTCTAATGTCAGTATCGGGCAAATTAGTCGAAACAATAGTTAAGAATAAAATTGTCAGACACATAGAAAAACATAAACTGTTGAGCAATAGTCAACATGGTTTCTGTAAAGGTAAATTGTGTCTTATTAATCTATTAGAGTTCTTTGAAGGGGTCAACAAACATGTGGACAAGGGGGATCCATGGACATAGTGTACTTAGATTTCCAGAAAGCCTTTGACAAGGTCCCTTACCAAAGGCTCTTATGTAAATTAAGCTGTCATGGGATAAAAGGGAAGGTCCTCTCATGGACTGAGAACTGGTTAAAAGACATGGAACAAAGGGTACGAATTAATGGTAAATTCTCAGAATGGAGAAGGGTAACTAGTGGTGTTCCCCAAAGGTCAGTTCTAGGACCAATCCTATTCAATTTATTTATAAATGATCTGAAGAACGGGGTAAACAGTGAGGTGGCAAAGTTTGCAGATGATACTAAACTGCTCAAGATAGTTAAGACCAAAGCAGACTGTGAAGAAATAACCCCAACTATACATATAATATGATGAGGACTAATTTAGCTACAACAAGTCAGGAAAAAGAACTTGGAGTCATCATGGATAGTTCTCTGAAGATGTCCACACAGTGTGCAGAGGCTGTCAAAAAAGCAAACAGGATGTTAGGAATCATTGAAAAGTGGATAGAGAATAAGATGGAGAATATATTATTGCCCTTATATAAATTCATGGTACGCCCATATCTCAAATACTGTGTACAGATGTGTTCTCCTTGCCTCAAAAAAGATATACTGGCACTAGAAAAGTTTCAGAAAAGGGCAACTAAAATGATTAGGGGTTTGGAGATGGTCCCATATGAGGAGAGATTAAAGAGACAAAGACTCTTCAGCTTGGAAAAGAGGAGACTAACGGGAGATATGATAGAAGTATATAAAATCATGAGTGATGTGGAGAAAGTGGATAAGGAAAAGTTATTTACTTATTCCCATAATACAAGAACTAGGGGTCACCAAATGAAATTAATAGGCAGCAGGTTTAAAATAAATAAAAGGAAGTTCTTCTTCACATAGCACACAGCCAACGTGTGGAACTCCTTAACTGAGGAGGTTGTGAAGGCTAGGACTATAACAGCATTTAAAAGAGAACTGGATAAATTCCTGGAGGTTAAGTCCATAAATGGCTATTAGCCAGGATGGGTAAGGAATGGTGTCCCTAGCCTCTGTTTGTCAAAGGATGGAGATGGATGGCAGGAGAGAGATCACTTGATCATTGCCTTTTAGGTTCACTCCCTCTGGGGCACCTGGCATTGACCACTGTTGGTAAACAGATACTGGGCTAGATGGACCTTTGGTCTGACCCAGTACGGCCGTTCTTATGTTCTTATGTTCAATCTATACATTTCCTTTGGAAAGAGACCCCATATCAACAGAAATACACTGGATGGATGGAAAACCCCTGCTGAAATTTTCTGAGCCACTGCCATTGTTGTAGGTGCTGTTGTAGCTACTGTCAATAGATGTTTTAACTGTGTGTGTGTGTTCTCACAGTGTGCTGCTCTGGCTCTGGCCAGGTAGCCAGTACAGCAGACTTTGGTCAAACTTCCCAACAAAACCACCAGACTCCAGTTCAGTAGTGAAGGCACTCGGCCAGGTTTATTGCCGATGAAGCACGGTCCTAGTTGCCCAGATCAATATCTATAGTTACACTAGAATATGTATGCCCGTGACAATGGATATGGCTCAATGAACAGCAGGTATTTTCTGTTCCCTCCTAGGCTAGACAAAGACACCCCCTCTGCTACTCTTCTTTTATACACTGATACAAACAAGTTTTGTACTGTCCCTCTGACATAGTTAGTGACTGTCCCCTGCCATGTTTGTCACCACCCAATACCTTATCAAAACATCTCTATCCTTCTTACTGTCATCCTGACCTTATCTTTAAGGGGTCAGCATGTTCCTCTTATCTTTGGGGAGTGTGCTTCTACCATTCTTGGTACTGGGGTGTTCTGGTACCAGCCCTCTGGAATGTGTTTAAGTGACTGCTAAGTGTCTAGGGCTGCTTCTGTTTTTCCAGTAATGGGAAAGTTTATATATCAGAGCGTGAACCTGCCAGCAGGCATGTTTTGTAACATCCTACTTCTGCTCACAGCCTGACTTTGCTTTATAGCAGACATGCCTGACTTCTGTTCAGGCCTTAGGCCTTATGTCTCAGGCTCTCTCTACTACAGCCACTAATGTTGTAATCAGGCTGTTCTACGATTTGGTTCTCAGTGGCTCTACTTTGGAATAGCGCACATCTAGCAGTAGGTAAGAAATGAGGAAAGGTGGGAATAAGCTCTCTAGGGTCATTAGGGGGCAGAGGAATGGAAAGATGTAGTGGTGTTGTCCAGCGGATAGCAGCCAAAGTGGAAGGGCAAGAAAGAAGACGTTATGTTGCCAAATGACCACCTGAGGGAAGTAGAAAGGAAGGTGAAGTTGAATAACGGTGTATAAATGGTGAGAAATGGGCCCTGAAAAGAAAAGGACGTCTGCAATAAGTAATGAACTGTGGATAGTAGTAGATGTTGTGGAGTGAGAAATGGGCTGTTATACTAAATAATGGCCAACAAGTGACATGATTCAGGAACTGGAAAGATGCAGCTATGACAACAAGAAGAATCCACTAGAGGACAGCAAAGAAACAGGCTGCCATGCTAGGAAATCAACAATAGATGGTAGCAGAGCAGAAGAACTGATGGGGGTGTTAGAAATACTGACTAGTGACCAATAGATTTTTTTAGCCAATAGAATAATACTAGAAAAAGGGCCACTAGGTGGCAGCATATATTAAATATTAATAACCGAGTAGGGGAAGTAGATTATAACAGGCATCTCCCAAGAATTGAAGCTGGTGTTTGTTCATGATCTAAAATATATTTCACATGGAATCATTAGACTTAATAAAAGAAACAATTATACAACTCACACTGTACATGTCCCATTGGGCATTGTTAGCTATAAAGCTTTGGAGACAAAAAAATAAATGAAGTGGGAGAAAGGTTGAAGTGTGACTGTACTAAAAACCGTGAAGACTGAAAACAAATATGAGGCAGCATTTGCACTTTGTAAATCCAAGGGGAAGCTCATTGCTGAAATGTAGATCAAATGCACCTGCTCTTCCTTTCAGGTGACTGTAGGTCTCTTCACTGACAAAACCCAGTTTCTGCAGAAAGAGGAGAGACAAGAACCTCACCTGAGGATCCTGAATCCTGGCTGCTGAACCCTGAGACATAAGAGTTCATTGCTTCCAGCTTGGACTGTGCTGTGGTTACAGGTGAGTACCATCTTCCTGACTGTATTTCTATACCAGTGCCAAACAGAGGCATGAATGTGTTTTGTGAATAGTAGAGGGACAAGGTGGGTGAGATAATATCTTTTATTAGATCAACTTCTTTTGGTGAACGAGAGAAGCTTTTGAGCAACACAGAGCTCTACTTCAGGTGAATATTAGCAGTTTTAGCCTCACCTTCTCTCAGCAGTGCCAGTCAGCATTCATAGCACAATTTCACAGAGATGGAGGCTGAGATCCATGTCCTGTACAGGTCCTCAGTTGGGGAACTGCCCCACTAACACAAATGGAGATATCTTGAATTATATCAGCTGGGGATCAGGCTCAGTGTCCTCCATTAGGGTGGGGACTGGTGAATGAGTCTTACTAGCCCGGATCAAACATGCCAGATTGTTTCTAGATTCTGAGTTCAGGGACAACATCTTCCACCCCCACTGCCAAGTGAATTATCATTCCATAAATATTATGAAGTGCAAAGGGTCACTCCCCAGTTAGGGTTGCACATCAGCCTGATTCTGTCCCATCGTAAGATCCAACCCCCAAAGAGATGTATTTTATTACAGCTACAGTTAAAGTCAGAAAACAGAAAAGGCATTGCCAGTCAATGACCACATCACCATCACCACCACAGGAACTAAGGGAGAATTTACTCCATTTCTGAATTTATTGCATAAACTGATGTCTTGTGAGGGGGTGAAAATTATTCCTTCTCCTACACTGCACTGAAATGCTGAATATACCAGGATATATAGTTATATTAATTTCCATTAATTGTAACCAGAGATCAGTGCCTATGGACACTAAACTGGGTTGGAAATCTCAGTCCAACATTTTAGCTGATATATTTATTAATTTTGACTCCTAAGTCATGGCATGATTCTGGCCATTGCCAGAAGTGAAATACAGCATTTAAGCATCATTGTTAATCTACTGTATGTCACTGGAAGGAATATGACACTAGATAAAGAAATGGTCTGATCTGTCATATCAGTACTCGGTTACCAGAGAAATGGTCTGTTATATTAGTCATTGTTCTGACACGGCAGAGGGAGATCTACCTGGACACCAGTGTTTTGTCCTCAGGCTGACACTCCTGGCACTTAGCTCTGAAATCTACATTTAGCCTTAAAATTTCAGCCTGTAACCAGGAGAGGAAGAGGAGTTTCTGAATATTTATGGAATTAAATCATGAACTTTTAACTATGTTTTTCCAATTCAATTGCCCAGTTTGTTTTATTGTTATAAGACTAATCCCATGGAAGATAGAGACTGCAGAAATCAAACAGCTGTCATGGAATTTATCCTCCTAGGATTCAGGGATCTCTCTGAACTGAAAATTCTTCTCTTCCTGATGTTCCCAGTGATCTACATCGCAACTGTGGCTGGGAACATTCTCATCACTGCATTAGTTGTGGCTGATCAGCATCTTCACACCCCTATGTACTTCTTCCTGGGGAACTTGTCCTGCTTGGAGACCTGCTACACCTCAACCAACCTGCCCAGATGCTGGCCAATCTCCTGACTGGGGACAAAACCATCTCATTCAATGGCTGCTTCACACAACTGTATTTCCTTTGTGCTCTGGTGGCTACAGAATGCTATCTCCTAGCAGCGATGTCTTATGATCGGTATTTAGTGATATATAAACCCCTGCACTATTCAGCTCTTATGAATAACAGGTTTTGCCTCCAGTTGGCTGCTGGGTCATGGTTAAATGGTTGTTTGGCTAGTACCATCTTTGTCTTATTCCTATCACAGTTAACATTCTGTGGCCCGAATGAAATTGACCATTTCTATTGTGATGTCATTCCATTCATGGAACTCTCCTGCAGTGACACACACTGTTTAGTATTGTTCCATTTCACACTATCCTGTGTATTCACCCTGCCTCCATTCCTACTAACCCTGACATCCTATGTGTGTATCATTGCCAGCATCCTGAGTATCCCTTCCACCTCTGGGAGACAAAAGGCCTTTTCCACCTGCTCCTCCCATCTCGTCGTGGTGATAATTTACTATGGAACCTTAATGATTGTCTATGCGCTTCCGAAACACAATACATTAAACCTCCTGAACAAAGTGCTCTCTCTTTCCTACACAGTCATGACTACCCTGGTAAATCCCCTCATCTACAGCCTGAGAAACAGAGAGGTCAAAGAAGTCTTGAGAAAAGCAGTCAGTAAATATGTGGCTTTCACAAAAACAGGCTGAGACTTAGCCTGAAGTTTTCAAGCTGCCTGGGTGATTTAGGCAATCAGCCCCCGTTGATATTAAGTTGAAAACTCCCATTGGAAATCTCAGTACTAATATGAAAAAAATTGAGATGATATGTATGGAGTTACTGAGACAGAATGTTTATGTTTCTGTGCTGTGTCCATGTAACCCAACATATAGGAAAGGGCGGTTGCGGACTGCTTTGTCACTCTCTCATGTTTAGCACTGATACACTGAGTATGATGGTATTTTTCTGCATGGCCTTGGCTAAATGTTCACCCTATGGGATGAACTTGTACAGCATCTGAAAATGCACACAGCTGACATTGTGTAAGGCAAAAAAACACTAATTATCCAAGTAAATCCCTGTGTATATCCCCTGTTCATTTTTTCTCTATATTTATAGGCACCGACTTCCCCTCTTTACCGTGGGTGCTCAACCCCCACCTACCCCCAGCCCCACCCTCACTCCACTCCTTTCATGAGGCCCCACCCCTCCCCCATCCCCACTCCAACCCCTCCCTGCCCCTATTACAACTCTTTCCTGAAATCCTGGTCCTGGCCCCTCCTCTTCCGCATCTCCTCCCCTGAGAACACCACATTCCCCTTCCCTCCTGGAGTGTGCTAATGCTGCCAAACAGCTGTTTGGCGGCTACTGGGTGGGAAGTGCTGCGAGGTAGGGTGAAGAGTGGGGATGCAGTGCGCTCAGGGGAAGAGAAGGTGGGACAGGGTGTGAGGGGAGCTTGGCTGTTGGTGGGTGCAGAGCACCCACTAATTTTTCCACATCGGTGCTCCAGGGCTGGAGCACCCACAGGGTCGGCTCCTATGTCTATGTTAGATAATAAAGACTTGTAATCAAATTCAGACAGTCAAATACAAACAAAACACAATGGGTTACAACATATTTGTTTCTGCAGATCATTTTTTATGCCCCTAAACACAAAATGGAGGATCCAGTCGGCGCTCAGGACAGTGTTGTCTATCTAACTGGAAGGACCAGGGAGGGAAGTAGCCATAACCACATTCCCATCGTGGAGTTTTTAACTGAGCACCAGGCAGAGTGGAGACAATTTTAATCAATTTTTTTATATCTGTAAAAAAGCAATTTCTGATCAAAATTAATGTTTGGACAATAAAAATACGCACATGTGAGCCTGGGAAATCTGCCACCTCTGGAATGGTGCTTATTGCCTTCACTGCTCTCACACAGGCCGAATGCAAATACCCTGGTCCAAGCTTCATAGCTCTTACCTGGGCTACACCCGGCTGTGACCAGCTCTGGCAAAGCACCAGCACCAGGCTCACTGGGCCCATGGAGGTTGAGCAAACAAAGAGGTAGACTCACAAGATAGGGACACTGGGACTGTCCAGACCCAGCTGGGATATAGCCTGGGCACTCACAGAACTGAGGACATTCTTGGGGTTTGGGTCTGTAAAACAGTCACCAAGGAGGGACTTGGCCAGTGGCCCTACAGGGCATCAGCTGCTCTGCTCCTGCCAATGACACAGAGCAGTTTAAAGGAAGGGGAACTGTTACATTGGGGGTCCCCAAAACTGACTGCAAAAAGTGCCCATCCCAAGAGTGGTAGTTCTCAGTACACGGTGTCTAGTCAGTCCTAAATACCTTATACAGCTCCACTGCATTCAGTGCCCTCTCCTCAGGGTGTGAGGCAACCTATGTTGAGAGGAAGCATCTATCTCCTATCAACAGGAAGAATTCCTGTGATGCCAAAATGGCAGGGCTGGCTCAGTCACTGGGAGCATATCAGGGCTTGGCCAGAGGCAGGGGAGCTGGGCAGTGGTGAGAACAGAAGGACTTCAGCATTGCATGAAGGATTTTCCAAGGGCCGTAATGGAGTTAAGTGCCCAACTCCCATTTCACAGGGATTTGGGTGCATAACTCCATTAGGCACCTGTGAGAATCTCAGCCTGGAGAGCCACTGATAGGTTCAATCTATGTGTTTCCGTTGGAAACAGAAATGCACTGGACTGATGCGATACCCCTGCTAAACCTGCAGTCATATCTGTATCTCACCCAACCCAGCCAACCGTGAGAAAAGAGAAATAAGTTGAACAAGACTGCAGGGGACTGCAAAAACTAGTGAGACAGTGAAGACCAGCAAGGAGGAAAACAACAGTTTTGTGTCCCTGAAGCTGGTGTGTTTTGGGAAAGCTGAGGGAGCCACAGAATCATAGAATCATAGAATATTAGGGTTGGAAGGGACCTCAGGAGGTCATCTAGTCCAACCCCCTGCTCAAAGCAGGGCCAATCTCCAACTAAATCATCCAACCCTGACCTTCAAAACCTCTAAGGAAGGAGATTCCACCACTTTCTTAGGTAACCTATTCTAGTGCTTCACCATCCTCCTACTGAAAACGTTTTTCCTAATATCCAAACTAAACCTCCCCCACTTCAACTTGAGACCATTACTCCTTGTTCTGTCATCTGCTACCACTGAGAACAGTCTAGATCCATCCTCTTTGGAACCTCCTTTCAGGCAATTGAAAGCAGTTATCAAATCCCCCCTCATTCTTCTCTTCTGCAGACTAAAGAATCCCAGTTCCCTCAACCTGTCCTCATAAGCCATGTGCTCCAGCCCCTAATCATTTTTGCTGCTCTCCGCTGTACTCTTTCCAATTTTTCCACATCCTTCTTGTAGTGTGAGGCCCAAAACTCCAGATGAGGCCTCACCAATGTTGAATAGAGGGCAAAGATCACATCCCTCGATCTGCTGGCAATGCCCCTACTTATAGAGCCCAAAATGCCATTAGCCTTCTCGGCAACAAGGGCATACTGTTGACTCATATCCAGCTTCTTGTCCACTGTAACCCCTAGGTCCTTTTCTGCAGAACTGCTGCTTAGCCAGTCGGTCCCCAGCCTGTCGTGGTGCAGGATTCTTACTTCCTAAGTGTAGGACTCTGCATATGTCCTTGTTGAACCTCATCAGATTTCCTTTGGCCCAATCCTCCAATTTGTCTAGGTCACTCTGGACCCTATCCCTACCCCCCAGCATACCTACCTCTCCTCTCATCTTAGTGTCATCTGTGAACTTGCTGAGGGTGCAATTCATCCCATCATCCAGATCATTAATAAAGATGTTGAACAAAACCAGCCCCAGGACTGACCACTGGGGTACTGCGCTTGACCCCTGTTTGTTGTTTCTTTGTTAGATAATATAGTCTTATAAACAAATTTAGACAGTCTAATACAAGTAAAACACAGTGGATGACATTTTGGTTGCTACAGATCATTTCTTATGCCCCTAAAGACACAGTGTAGAAGCCAGGAAGAGCTCAGGTCAGTGTTATTCAACTAAGTGGAGGGTGCAGGGAAGGAAGTTGCCATAACCATGTTCCTATCATGGAGTTTCTTAGACACGGAGTGAAGACAATTTTTTGACTAATTTGTATTTTAATAAAAAAGCCATTTTTGATCAAAATTAATGTTTGGACAATAAAAATACTAACTCCTGGTGCAGCATACGTGGGGACATAAGCCTGGGAAATCAGCCACCCCTGAAATTGTGCTTAATGTCATCCTCACCATATTCCCCTACAAACCAGCTACCACCATTGCTCTCACACAGACTGGATGCACATAACCAGGCCTCAGCAGTGATCTCTGGATACTTCACCAGGAGCAGCTTATCTGGGCTAAGACCAGATGTGTCCAGCTCTGGCAAAGCACCAGGACCAGGCTCACCAGCTCCTTGGAGGCGGGAAGGTTGGGCAAAAAAAGAGGTAGACTCACAAGCCAAGGGCACTGGGACTGTCCAGACCTAGCTGGGGGTTTGCTAGGGCACACGTAGAACTGAGGACATTTCTGGGTTTTGGGTCTGTCAAATGGTCAGCGAAGAGGGACTTGGCCTGTGGCCCTTAGGACAGCAGCTGTGCTGCTGCCATCAGCTGCCCAGAGCAGTTCAAATGGAAGAGACCAATTACAATGACTGTCCCCAAAACTGACTGCAACAAGTGTCCATCCCGAGACAGCTAGATCTCAGGGCACTGTGTCCAGCAAGCCCCAGGTGCCTTAGACAGCTCTGCTCCATGCAGGGCCCCCTCCTCAGGGAATGAGGCAATCTATGTTGAGAGGAAGCGGCTACCACCTATCAATGGCAGAACTCCTGTGGCTTCAAAATGGCAGTGCTGGCTCAGTCACTGGGAGCATGTCAGGGCTTGGCCAGAGGCAGGGGAGCTGGGCACTGGAGAGAACGATAGAATTTCACACTAAAGAAAGGATTTTCCAAGGAACCTAATGGAGTTAGGCACCCAAATTCCTTTGAAATGGCAGTTGAACACTTAACTCCCTTATCGGGGGTAGCTGTGTTAGTCTGTATTCACAAAAATAATGAGTCTTTAGAGTGACACCAGACTCCTCACTGTTTAACTCCCATGGATGCCTCTGAGAATCTCAGCCCGGAAAGCCACTGAAATTCTCTTATGGTAGGTTCAATCTATGCATTTCCCTTGGAAACAGATGCCACAGCACCAGAAATGCACTGGACTAATGGGAAACCCCTGCTAAACCTTTGAGAGCTTCTACTGTTGTTTGTGCTGTTGTAGCCACTAATATTCCATTCAAACTGTTTTACGATTTGGTTCTCCGTGGCTCTAATTTGGAAGAGAGCACACCTAGCAGTAGGTCAGAAATGAGGAAACACGTGATTATGCTTTCTAGGGCCACTAGAGGGTAGAGGAATGGAAAAGGTGCAGCCGTGCTGACCAATGGCCAATCAATAACAGTCAAAGCGGAAGGGCAAGAAAGGAGAAGTTTTGTTGCCAAATGACCATCAGAGAGAAATGGAAAGGGAGGTGATGCTGTATAATGGTATATAAGTGATGAGGAATGGGCTCGGAAGAGAAAAGAACCTCTACATATGTAATGATAGTAGCTAATGTTGAGGAGTGAGAAATGGGCTATTATGGAGGCAGTCTTCAGACTTAAGACACAATTTGTTCCTGAAAATCGCATCTTAAGTCGAAACGTCCTAACTCGGAACTGATTTTTCCATACATACAATGTTATGAAGGGGGGATCATTGTAAAGTCGAAACCAGCATCGTAAAGTTGATTTTATAGTAAAATTTATAAACATCATAAGTGCCCTTCGTCTTAACTCAAATGTCATAAAGTCGAGGACTGCCTGTACTAAATAATGGCCAGCATGGAACAAGAGTCAAGAACTGGAAAGAGGCAGATATAGCAAGAATAATCCACTACTAGAGAAGAGCAGAGTAAATGGGTGTCATGCTGGGAAATGACCACTAGATTGCCGCAGAGTAGAGGAAATGAGCAGGGGGTTGCAGAAATATTGACTAAAGACCAATAGATTTTAAAAAAAAGAACAGGAGTACTTGTGGCACCTTAGAGACTAACAAATGTATTTGAGCATAAGCTTTCGTGAGCTACAGCCCACTTCTTCGGATGCATAGAATAGAACATATAGTGACGAGATATATATACACATACAGAGAGCATGAAAAAGTGGGAGTTGTCTTACCAACTCTGAGAGGCCAATTAAGTAAGAGAAAAAGCTTTTGAAGTGATAATCAAGATAGCCCCGTACAGACAGCTTGATAAGAAGTGTGAGAATATCTACACAGGGAGACAGATTCAATGTTTATAATGGCTCAGCATTCCCAGTCTCTATTCAAGCCTAAGCTGATTGCATCTAATTTCTCGTTGGAGTCTGTTTGAAGCTTCAAAACCAGACTCCAACGAGAAACTGCTGAACTCGAATTGATATGCAAATTAGCTTGTGCTCAAATAAATTTGTTAGTCTATAAGGTGCCACAAGTACTTCTGTTCTTTTTGCGGATACAGACTAACATGGCTGCTACTCTGAAACCTGTCAATAGAATGTAGTAGCCAACACAATAATGAGAAAGTTATACTGTCAAATGGCCACTAGGTGCAGCATGTTGTAAGAGTGAGACATGAGCAGCTATTTACAGAAGTACACACTTGATGGCAGCACATATTTAATATTAATAACAGTGTGTTGGGAGTACTTTATAACATTACCTTGGACAGGCATCTCCCAAAAATATAAGCTGGTGTTTGTTCATCATCAAAATGTATTCCATATAGGATCATTAGACTTTAAAAAAAGTTGCAGTTATACAATTACTACTGTACAAGTCCCACTGGGCATTATTAGCCACAAAGCTTTGGAGACACAAAATGAACCAAGTGGGAGAAAGGTTGAAGTGGGACCGTATTAAAAAGTGTGAAGACTGAATACAAATATAAGGGAGCATTTACACTTTGTAAATCGAAGGGGAAGCTCATTTTCCAAATGTAGATCAAATGCACCTGTTCATTCCTTCAGGTAACTGCAGGTCTCTTCATTGAGAAAACCCAGTTTCTGCAGAAAGAGGAAGGACAAGAATCAGCTGAGGATCCCGAGTCCTGGTGGCCAGGCCCTGAGAAATAAGAGCTCATCGCTTCAAGCTTGGGCTATGCTGTGGTTACAGGTGAGCACCATCTTCCTGACTGTATTTCTATACCACCACCAAACAGAGGCATGAATGTGCTTTGTGAATATTAGATGGACAAGGTGGGTGAGGTAATATCTTATATTGGACCAGCTTCTGTTGGTGAAGGAGAAAAGAATTTAAACTACACAGAGCTCTTCTTCAGATGAATACAAGTAGTTTTAGGTTCACCTTCCCACAGTAGTGCCAGTCAGCATTCATAGCACCATTTAACAGAGATGGATCTTGAGATCCATGTCTTGTGACAGGTCCCCATTTGGGGATCTGCACCACTGACACAAATGGAGCTACCTTGACTTACCTCAGCTGGGGATCTGGCTCAGTGTGTGCCCCAATGGGGTGGGAAGTGGTGCTAGAGTCTTACTAGCCCAGATCACACATGCCAGATTCAGGGCCAGTCCACAACATTTTGTAACCTGAGGTGGGGAGCTCAAATGATGCTCCCATGCCCGTCACTCGGGCCAAAACTTTGAAAGGTCTCAGTTCTGCCTTCTTCCTGTTTTACTCCTCTCATGGTACTGCTCTGCTACCTACCCCAATAAAGGAGAACTAACAACTTAAAATGCCTTGTTCAAAAATTTTATGTAACACTTAACTTTCAAATGCCTGAATAGCAAATGTAACTTTTCTTCTCTGCATAGTAAACACTGGCATTTTTATCTGTTTGAATAATCAAAGTGGTGCTTTCCGTGCCGTGCCTTCTTGGTTGCAAGGATGTGAACTGCTTCCTACTGAAAGTCCACAGTCTGGGCCAGCTCGTGCTCTATTGAGATGGTTGCAAGGCTGACCAGCCTCTCCTGTATCATTCTGGAGCATAGATGTGTTTTTATTAGCTTCAGCTTGGAGAAGCTGCGTTCTCCTGTGGCAACTGTTACAGGAAGTGATAGAAGTATGCACAGAGCAACAAAAGCATTTGGAAAGAGGGAGGTCATTTTATTTGTGCACATATATTCCAGAACAGCCTTTGGAGTTGATCCTGCTGAAATGCAACTTGAAAGGGCTTTCAGTTCATCACCTAAATTACTTGCATCAATATTGTACATATCATGTGTCAACACTGTCTCTAGTGCCCTGCATTGCTGGTATAGGTCTTCTTCAGGTATAGTAAGGAGTTTTGGGATATCATACAACATCCCAAATATACTGCTGTGTTCCTTGAGCTGCATGAAACGTTCTTCAACTGACTGTATTTCACAATCTACCACCTGGTTAAAGAATTCAACTTTGAATTGTTGTTTGGAATCTCTTATGGGATTATCCCATGCCTTGTAATCAAAAAAACTTCTTCTGCAGTGACTACTGTATTCTTGAATAGGTGGGAAAATAGCTTCAGTGTGAAGATCCTCTGCCAACTTCTGTGCATTCTTCAGAAAGTTTTGAAATCCCTCATCAGACTGGTAAGGCTGTAGGTATGACTTTGCTTTGTCCAGTTGTTCCATTGCTCCAGATATATCAAGGTCATCACCTTGGAGTCTCTTGCTTACAACATTTATTTCAAACAGTATGTCATGCCACAACACTAAGCCACACAGAAATTTGAAGTTATGTATGTTTCTGGTGATTCTATTTCCCTCTGCCACTGTTCTCCCACGAACAGTTCCTGTCATAGCATTATCCTCCAGAATGGCAACTATGGCATCATCTATCTTACCAATTTGGTGCTTGATGGGCTTTATCACCTCCACTTGACTTTCCCATTGTGTGGCACTCAGTGATTTCAGTGTCAGAGAGGATGTTCCCAGATGTTGCTTCAAAATTTGCCATCGGTGAGTTGATGCAGCAAAAAATGCATAGATGATTTGAATTACATTAAAACATTCAGCAGCCTCACTAGAAGCTAATGCTGCATTGCTGACCACCAAGTTCAATAAATGAGAACTGCATGGGACAAAATAAGCTCAAGGGTTTAACTCTAGGATCCGTGTCTGCTCTCCTCTGTTCTTTCCTCTCATGTTGGCACCATTATTGTAGCCCTGCCCTCTCATGCAGCTATCACAATTCCTGTATCTTACAGCTTTTTAAGAAGCACATTTGTCATACCTGCAGTATCATCAATGTCAATAAGTTCTAGAAAATGCTGTCTGACAGTCACTATTGCAGGGACATTTTCATTAGGTTCTGTTGTTGTTACCAAATGCACCATTCAAGTCATTTGTTCCATATGGCTGTCAGGTGTGCAGTCCAGAATAACAGAGCAATATCTTGCTGACTTCAGATCTGCCACAATCTTCTGTTTGACTTTTGTTGTCAGTAACTATATGATCTCATTTTGAATTGTTTTTCCAAGGTAGTGGTGTGTGTACATTTCTTGGGTGGTGACTCTTCTTAGATGCTCCTGGAGTACAGCATCAAACTCAGCCGTCAGCTCCACAATTTTAAGGAAGTTTCCATTGTTTGGCACATGCAGCTGATCTGAAGTGCCACACAGTGCTAGGTTTTGGGTAGCAAGCATTCTCACAATGGCAATGAGCCTTTTCAGAACATTTTGCCAGTAAAGAGACTCTGATGCAATCTTCTCTTGATGCTGATCATCTATGGTGGCCTTTAACAGTAGTCTCATCTCAAGCTCTTTCCATCTATGGAATGCTCTCTGGTGATTTGCTGCCTTCTCATGACATGGCAGATTTTTAGCCAGATCTTCCAGTCTTTTGTTCCTATAGAACCTAATGTGGCTGGAAAATTAGACTGAAGAGTTTGCAAGAAAAACAACATGCAGCATTCTTGGTTTTTGAGTACATAAGCCATGGCATCTCCACTTTGTCACCATTGAAGATTTCACAACAGTAATGGGTTGGATGGAAAGCTCTATTTTCATTGTCTTTGGGGAACATTATGTTTTTCACTTGCTGTGGCCCATGCAGTACAAGGAAGTCCCTAAGGCTACTGCTCAAGTGGGTCCACAGTCCTGGATCATCTAGACTTAAGGAACTAAACTCAGCAGCTGCTGTTTCTTGCGCCTCCACTACAGTCTTCTCTGAGCTACACTTTTCTTCAGGAATGTGCAGGGTTCCATCCATTTGAGATGGAGATATGGATGCCGCAGTAGATGCCAGGTCACCTGCACTCTGACTAACTGGAAGATCAGGCATCTCCTCACCACTCACATTCTCACTGGGGCCGGAAGGCTCAGCTTCGAACATTTGTGTCTGTATCTCAGGAGAGCTCCTTCCTGCTTAGGTAGAAAAGCTTCCTTTGCTTTCTTTCTTTTTCTGAATGCTGCCCCAAGGGGCATTTTCTTCTTTCACTCATGGCTGCTGTTCTGTGCCAGCTAGAGTGGCTCTCAACGCTCCGTTGAAGGGGACAAATAAGCAAGCTGGTAGCAGGGTCTGAGTGAGGGAAGATATCAGCATCTTAAGGACCTAACTGGCTCCTACTACTTCAGTTCACTGCCTGTTCTCCTCAAGTGGGTTCAGGGAAGCAGCAGAAAACAGGAAGCTCCCTGAGAAGCTGATATTAATCAGTCCAGGCTCCTGGGGGTGCTCGAGAGGTACATAAGAGGAGGCTCCTCCTCTCTCTTCCTGAAGCTCCTGCTGCTTTCTGTTATTCCCTCTCATCTTTTCTCCTGCCTGCCTGTTATGTCTCTTGTGCCCTCCTTCATCCAGCACAGCACTCCACCATCTCTGTGCATCTAGAGCAGAGAGAATACATATGCACCAGCAGCAGACACAATTTTCTAAACTCTGGGTCCTAGTGGCACCCCCACTCCCCCCCCACCACACACACACAGTCTGGCACCTAAGGTGGCCACCTCAGTTAATCTCATGGTAAGGTCAGCCCTGGCCAGATTCTTTCTAGACTCTGAGTTCAGGGACAGCATATTTCCCCCTCTCTCCCCGTCCCCCTGTGCCTTTCTTGTTCCTGTATTTTCATCCCACAAACATTATGGAGTGTGGAGGGTCATTCCCCAGTTAGAGTTGCACAAGAACTTGGTTCTGCCCCTTCCTAAGATCCATCCTCCAAAGAGCTGTATTTTATTACTGCTACATAGTCAACATCAGGCATCAGAAAAGGCATTGTCAGTCTATGACAATGTCACCATTACAACGATAGGAACTAAGGGAGAATTTACTCCACTTCAGAATTTATGGCATAAACTGATCTCTTGTGAGGGGGTGAAAATTATTCCTTCTCCTACAGGGCACTGAAATGCTGAATATACCAGAATATATGGTTAGATTAATTTCCAATAGTTCTAACAGAAGATCGTGCCTAAGGATACTAGACTGCACTGGAAATCTCAGTGCAAAATATTGGTTGATGTATTTATTGATTTTAACTTCTAAGTCATGGCATGATTCTGGTCATTGCCTGAAGTGAAATACTGCATTTAAACATAATTGCTAAGCTCCAGTAAGTTACTAGCTGGGATATGACAGTAGATAAAGAGGTGGTCTGATCTGTCATATCAGTACTCGGCTACCAGAGAAATGGACTATTATATTAGTCATTGCTCTGATATGGCAGAATGAGGTCTTCATGGATACCAATGATCTGTCCTCTGACTGAAACTCCTAGCATTTACCTCTGAAGTCTACATTTAGTCTTAAACTTTCAGCCTGTAACCAGGAGAGGGAGGGGACTTTCTGAATATTTACACAATTAATTCACAAGACTTGATTAACTTTTAACTCTATGTTCTTCCAATTCAATTACAGTTTGTTTTCTTGTTCCTTGACTCAACTCATGGCAGACAGAGACTGGAGGAATCAAACAGTTGTCACAGAATTCATCTTCCTGGGATTCGGGGATCTCCCTGACCTGAAAATTCTTCTCTTCCTGATGTTCCCAGTGATCTACATCGCAACCATGAGTGGAAACATCATCATCATTGCTCTAGTTGTGGCTGATCAGCACCTTCACACCCCCATGTACTTCTTCCTGGGGAACTTGTCCTGCTTGGAGACCTGCTACACCTCAACCATCCTGCCCCAAATGCTGGCCAATCTCCTGACTGGGGACAAAACCATCTCATTCAGTGGCTGCTTCACACAACTGTATTTCTTTTGTGCTCTGGCGGCTACAGAATGCTATCTCCTAGCAGTGATGTCTTATGATCGGTATTTAGCGATATGTAAACCTCTGCACTATTCAGCTCTTATGAATAGCAGGTTTTGCCTCCAGTTGGCTGCTGGGTCATGGCTGAATGGTTGTTTGGCTACTGCCATATTTGTATTATTCATGTCTCACTTAATATTCTGTGGCCCGAATGAAATTGACCATTTCTATTGTGATCTCATTCCATTGATAAAACTTTCCTGCAGTGACACACACCTGATCGTATTGCTAGATTTCGTGCTGTCCTGTGTATTCACACTGCCTCCATTCCTACTAACACTGACATCCTATGTTTGTATCCTCACCACCATCCTGAGAATCCCTTCCAACACGGGGAGGCAAAAGGCGTTTTCCACCTGCTCCTCTCATCTCATTGTGGTGACGATTTACTATGGGACCCTTATGGTTGTCTACATGCTACCGAAACGCGACACATTAAGCTTTCTAAACAAAGTACTCTCTCTTTTCTATACAGTCCTGACTCCCCTGGTAAATCCCCTCCTCTACAGCCTGAGAAACAGAGAGGTCAAGGAAGCCTTGAGCAAAGCAGTGAGTAAATATGTGGCTTTCACAAAAACATGCAGAGACTCCTAGATTATAACTTTGCCTAAACCAGCCATGCAGCTGTGAAAACCTCAAGCTACCAGCTCCCACTGGAATTCAGTTGAAATCCCCCATTGAAAATCTCACCACTAATGTGAAATAAATGGAGATGATCTGCATGGAGTTAGTCCTGTTCTACACTAGTCTGTTATTTCGGAGTTAGCTGAGTTAATTAAAGAAAAATGATTCCTTCCACATGACCAAACGGGCTTTTTCGATTTAAAGGGCTCTTTAAATAGATTTCTGTACTCCACCTCGGTAAGTGGAGTAGCACTTAAATCAAGATCGCAACCCCGGGTTAAAGGTATTGTGGATGCAAATCAATGTTATTGGCCTCCGGGAGCTATCCCAGAATGCTCCCTTCTGACCGCTCTGGACAACACTCTCAACTCTGATGCACTAGCCAGGTGGGCAGGAAAAGTTCCGGGAACTTTTGAATTTCATTTTCTGTTTAGTCACCATCAGCACAAGTGACCATCAGCACAGTCCACCATCACAGGTGACCATGCAGAGTCCACCATCACAAGAGATCACGCAGTCCTGGATTTGCAGAGGAGCTCCAGCATGATCCGAATGGGAGATACTGGATCTCATTGCATGTTGGGGAGACGAGTCTGTTACGGCAGAACTGCATTCCAAAAAAAGGAACACAAATACGTACGCTAAAGTCTCCAGGTCCATGACAGAAAGAGGCTACTCCAGGGGCACAGAGCACTGTCGTACAAAAATCAAGGAGCTCAGGCAAGCATACCAAAAAGCCAGGAAGGCAAACAGATGCTCTGGGTCACAGCCCCATACATTCTGCTTCTACTGTGACCTCCATGCAGTTATGGGGGGTGACGCCAACACTACCCCACCACTGTCCATGGACACCTGCAAGGGGGGAGTTGCATGGAGCGAGGAGGAAGAGTCATTGGAGGACGAAGAGGAGGAGGAGGAGGAGGACAGTGCACAGGCAGCAAGTGGGGAATCCATTTTCCTTCCTAGCCAGGAACTATGCTTAAAACTGGAGCCAATAGCTTCCCCCCAACTCCCAAGGCGGGCTCCCGGACCATGACCCTAGAGAAGGTACTTCTGGTGAGTGAGAGCCTGATCGGAGCCACGTCGTGGGGGAGTGGGGGGGAAACCCAGCCGAGTTGTTCACATATAGTTTAAAGGGCTCACCCCTGCTCAGAGCCTCATCAGAGCCACGCAGTGGGTGCGGGGGGCAAGTGGGAGGCAGGGGAGTGTTGTGTGAAGTGATTATCCCAGAGTGCCCACAGCACCTCCTTTTATATGGCAAACTCACCAGGCATTGCTTGCTATGGGAAAGGAGGCCCAGTAGTTTGAAAACATTGAAATGAATGTAGTGCCCCGCGTGCCCCTAGGCTGCCTGCAAGCTGAATTCTGTTGCCCGGTTGTGTGTAATGGCTTACTCACACCAAAGTGTCCCCTTTGTTCTCTGAAATGTATCTTTTAAAATACTACCCTCCCTTTTGCTCCTCCTGCAAGTGCAAATGTTTCAATGCGGCCCCTATCTACTCCGTCCCAGAGGCTCGTCCAGATTAGAAGGCGGAAAAAACAAACTCAGGAAGACATGTTTGCCAAGCTCATGCAGTCCTCCCGCACTGATAGGGCCCAGCTGAATGCGTGGAGGCAAACAATTGCAGAGTCCCGTAAAGCATTACAGGAACACGAAGAGAGGAGGGAGGCGCACAATGAGAGCAGGCAGGGCTCTATGGTCAAGCTCATGGAGGAGCAAACTGACATGCTCTGCTGTATGATGGATCTAATGTGGGAAAGGCAGCAAGACCACAGACTGCTGCTGAAGCCCCTATATAACCGCCCTCCCTTCTTCCCAAGTTCCATAGCCTCCTCACCCAGACACCCAAGAATACGATGGGGGATGCTACAGGAACCCACACACTCAACACCAGAGGATCGTCCAAGCAGCAGAAAGCTGGCATATGCTAACTTTTGATTTGGTTTCTGGACTTGTCCTTCCCTCCTCCTCCACCCCCGTAACCCAAGTCCCCCCCCCCGCCAGAGTCTGCCTTCTTATTTCTCTCAATGTGTTGTGCAAAAAATAATGAAGTACAGTTTTTCGAACAATTTAGACTTTGTTTCCTTTCATACATATAGGGGGTGGGTAACTCCAAGAGAAACAAATACAACTGTCACACTGTACCCTGGCCAGTCATGAAACTGGCTTTCAAAGTTTCTCTGATGCGCAGCGCACCCTGCTGCACTCCTCTAATTGCCCTGTTGTCTGGCTGTGTGAAAATGGCTGCCAGGTGAGTTGCCTCAACCTCCCACCCTACCATAAACATCTCCCACTTACTCTCACAGAGATTATGGAGCACACCACAAGCAGCAATTACAATTGGAATATTGGTTGTGCTAAGATCTAACCAAGTCAGTAAACTGCACCAGCACACTTTCAAACATCCAAAAGCGCATTCTACCACCATTCTGCACTTGCTCAGCCTATAGTTGAACTGCTTCTTACTACTGTGCAGGGTGACTGTGTACAGCTTCATGAGCCATGGCATTAAGGGGTAGACTGGGTCCCCGAGGATAACTATAGGCATTTCAACATCCCCAACAGTAATTTTCTGGTCTGGAAAGTTATTTGCTTCCTGAAGCTGTTCAGATAGACCAGAGTTCCTGAAGAAGTGAGCATCATGCATCTTTCCTGGCCAGCCCATGTTGATGTCAGTGAAATGTCCCTTGTGATCCACCAGTGCTTGCAGCACTATGGAAAAGTGCCCTTGGTGGTTTATGTACTGGCCGCCCCAGTGTGCCGGTGCCAAGATAGGAATGTGTGTTCCATCTATCACCCCACCACAGTTAGGGAATCCCAGCGCATTAAAGCCACCCACAATGGACTGCACATTTCCCAAAGTCACTACCCTTAATAACAGCTGGTCAATGATTGTGTTGGCTACTTGCAGCACTGCAGCCCCCACAGTAGATTTGCCCACTCCAAAGTGATTCCTGACTGACCAGTAGCTGTCGGGCATTGCAAGCTTCCACAGTGCTATGGCCACTCACTTCTCAACTGTGAGGGCTGCTCTCATTTTGGTGTCTTTGCATTTCAGGGCAAGGGACAGCAAGTCATAAAGTTCCATGAAAGTGGCCCTATGCATACGAAAGTTTCGCAGCCACTGGGAATCATCCCAAAACTGCAACACTATGCTGTCCCACCAGTCTGCGCTTGTTTCCCAGGCACACAATCTGTGTTCCACTGTATGAACCAGGCCCAATGCCACTATGATCTCCCAATCCCCACGTGCCATGCTGCTAGGAATGTCTGTGTCCATGTCCACATCAGTAGAGTAATTGCATTGTCATCGCTTCCTCGTCCAGTTTTGCAGGTACTGCACATAGTGTTGGATAATGCGGGAGGTATTTACAATGGTCAAAACTGCAGTGGAGATCTGAGCGGGCTCCATGCTTGCCGCATTATGGTGCCTGTAAGGGTAATCCTTGAAAAAGGGAGAGAAACGAGCTGTTCGGTTCAAGATGGCCGATAAAAAGAAGTAAGTAGTTGTCTTCTGTAGCTTTCACGGAGTCGGGAAACTCGTTAGAGCTGCAAGAGTGGGAGAGCAGAGTTTGCGGTGGAAACATGAGCAGAGTTTGCAGTGCAAGCTGTGAGGCTCTGTTCATGATGGCCGAAAAAAGGCGGGGACATATTGCCTTCTGTAGCTTCCATGGGAGCCCATGACTGACAACATGGAAAAAGCAGTGGAAGCTGTGTGGCTCTGTTCACAATGGCCAAAATACAGCAGGGACTTGTTGCTTTCTGTAGCTTCCACAGGAGCCCAGGACAGAAAACATGGAAAAAGCGGCGGAAGATGTGCGGCTCTGTTCATGGTAGTCAAAAAAGATGGGAAATGCTTAGATGAAAGAGTAGATAGAAAGACAAGAGAACATGTGAGGTGGTTTCATAGTATCAGGAGAAAGGCAGTGCACTGTGCTGCACCGCCTGCTGGTAGTCTGACATCTGTCGTAGTTTTCATAGAGGGAGGAGCGAGTGATGGCACACACCCAGAAACACCCATGAGAATGTTTTTGCCCCATCATGCACTAGGAGCTTAACCCACAATTCCAATGGGCAGCAGAAGCTGTGGGAACTGTGGGATAGCTACCACAGTGCACTGCTCCGACATTCTAACCTCAGTACTGTGGATGCACACCTCCGAATTCACATGCTTTAGTGGGGACACACAACACCAAATGCTTCCGAAAATTCGAATAAAATAAGTTTGAATTCATTTTGTACTGTAGACGTATCCTTACTGAGACAGTCTTTGTAGTCCTGTGCTGCCTCCAGTTACACAACATATAGGAAAGTGCGGTTGTAGACAGCTCTATCACTGTCTCATGTTCAACACTGATACATGCAGTATAACGGTATTTTTCTCCAAGGTCTTGTCTTAACGTTTACCCTATGTGAGGAGCATGTACAGCATCTGAAACTGCACAGAGCCAACTTAGGATAAGGCAGAAAATCCACTAACAATCAAAGTAAATTCCTGTGTATATCCTCTGTTCATTGTTTCTCCTTGCTGGATACTTAAGTTTTGTAATCAAATTCAGACAGTCTAATACAAACAAAACACAATGGGTGACATCATCATGCTTTTTGCTGCAGATCATTTCTTAGGCCCCTAAGGACACAATGCAGAATCCAGCTCAGGTCAGTGTTGTCCATCTAAGTGAAGGACCAGGGAAGGCAGAGGCTATAATTAGGGTCTCATCATGGTGTTTTTAACTGGGCAACAGGCGGAGTGGAGACAATTTTAACCATATTTTTATATTCATAAAAAAGGCATTTCTGATCAAAATTAGTGTTCGGATAATACAAATACTAACTCCTGGTGCAGCAGAGATGGGGACATAATTCTGGGAAATCTGCCATCCCTGAAATTGTGCTTATTGCCATCATATCCCTCTGCAAACTAATCACCTTCACAATGCTCACACAGGCTGGATGCAAGTGACCAGGCCCCAGCAGTGACCTCTGGACTCTTCACCAGGAACAGGTTCATAGCTTCATGTGACCAGCTCCGGCAAAGCCACAGCACCAGGCTCACAGGACCCTTGGAGGCGGGAGGTTGGGCAAACAAAGTGGTTATTCTTACAACAAAGCAGTGTAAGAGACACCCCAGGTTGGAAAATTGAGGGGATACAGCTGTCCCTCTGTCCAGACTGTACCCTGAGGAATGTCACAGTATCTTACCTCTTGCTCTATCTCCAGCACTGTTTTGATCCACTCTGACATTCTCAGGGGGTTGGTATTCCCTATCTTTGTGTCCTTATCTAGGGATTTTACTATTAGGTCATTTCCCCCCATTTCCTTTTCCTGCCCTCCTATTTGCAGGTCCTTCTTCTGGGTGCAGAGAATCTACCCTTTTCTTTTTCTTTACTTCATCCAGTCTTCCTCAGAGCTTTCCCTATCCTCATGGTCTAACCAGGTTTCAGTTTTATTTATCTCTTCCATCTCACTCTGCCTAACCAGCCAGCAGCTCCTCTATCAACCCACAATCATCACTGAGACAACCCCTCTCCAGCCAGACCCTAAATACTTTCTGCTGCACCCCATGAATTTATATAGGGTTAAGGAGCCAATCAGGGATTATTAAAACCACTGTCAGTCAGATCACTGGAGGTGGAACATCCCATGGCATTCAACCACTGCAGATTGTGTGTCGCAGGGAATAATCAAATTACAAGTAGTAATGTGAGGATGTTGGTTACCTGGTAGCCCTATAGACCAGGGTGCAAGGCCCCTCCACCCCCAGGCCTTACATCAACCCTGTTGGCAGTGCTGCCCAGCCAGGTTCCTTTTTAAGGATGAATGTGTGCTTAGCAGATAAGGGAAGCTTGCCTATATAATCCAGCATAAAGGCCACCCCTAGATGTGTGTACCTATTGGGTTTCTGGGAAGTGGGTGGGTGAAAACCGGCCCACTGCTAACGGATCCCCCCCCCAAGCCTAAGGGGAGTATCTACAGAACCTAAGAACCCAAATAATTTCAGGGGACAACTAAAAAAAGAACAGGGACAAGAGTGCAGTCGAAGGGTCATAAGGAGGGAACCTGACGGGAACACTGAGCAGAGAACCCCGGACAGCACCCACTGCTCCTCGAATGTGTCAAGGGAGCCAGTGGACGCTGCCCAGAGGAACTCCGCCCAGACACGTGAAAGGAATAAGGATCGGAAACAAGCCTCACAGTTATCGGAGTCTCCATCGGCCAACCTCCTCTCCCTGGTTGCGTAGATGGCCATTTTAGCCAGGGCAAGGAGGAGGTTGACCAGGAGGTCCAGGGACTTCGTGGGGCCACGGATAGGGAGTGCATAGAGAAGGAGGTGAGGGGAAAAGTGCAGCCAGAAACGTAAGAGGATGTTAATGAGAAGCCGGTATAGGGGCTGCAACCTGGCACACTCTAAGTAAACGTGTGCCAGGGTCTCCCTCACGCCACAGAAGGGGCAGGTGTCTGGGGCAGGGGTAAACCATACCAAATATACGCCTGTGTTCGTGCCTAGATGTGTGAGGCAGGTTGGTTACCCTGCTCCTGCCCTGAAGGGCTTAAAACAGCCCTGGGGGAAGGTTTTAGCTGGGAGCTACTAAACTGGGCTTATTGTGGAAGTAGCTGCAGCTGGGCCACGCCCCAATCAGGCCACAGCTGGCCTGTTTAAAAAGGTTGTGAGCCAGGAGTCCAGTCAGTCTCTCTCTGCATTCAGAGAGAGAAGGGCCTGGCTGCAGGGAGCTAGACAAAGGGTACCTGAGTGGAGAAGGGCTGGAGAAAGGCAAAGGAGCTGGGGAGCTCCAACCTGGAAAGCCCCAGGCTGTGGCTTAGCATGAGGCCTACGGGTACTGGAGGTTGCAGAGGGCAACCCAGGGGTTGGCCAAGGCAGCAGGTCCAAAGTCACCCTTGCCAGTGATGAGTGGCTGATACTGCAGTCTGCCCCAGAGCTTGGGGGCTAGACTATGACTGGCAGTACCCTGATACTGAGGCAAGGTAGGGATAATGGGTGGGGGTTCCCCAGAGAGAGGAGACCCTGAGAGAATGGGTTACTGCCAGGGGGCCGCACCCCAGCTAACAGGGTACCAAGTCATGGGAGGGACTCTGGGGGCCAAGAGGCAGTGGATCACCAGCCTGCAGAGGGCACTCCAGAGCTGGAATGAGCTAATTCCCAGAAGTCACCAACAGGAGGCACTGCAGGGGTGAGTCCACTCCTCTACAATGGGTTTTCTGAAGATGTTAGGGTGCTGAGGGGCTGCTCCTTCATAACTGAATGGATAAGGGACAGGGAGCCTTGGGGAACAGGACACCTAGTAAATTGTGGGGCTTGAGGATGCATGTCAAATCTGTGTAGGTGTGGTCATGGTCAGGGAGGTACAGGGCATTGGTTGCCTTATTCTGGCCTCTGGGTGATAAGTGATGGTATAATAAAAGTGTGAGAACAACAGGGCCTTTTGAAGCTTTCTTTGGTTCAGAGCCTTTGTCCTACCAAGATACTCCATGTTTTTATGATCTGTTTATGCCTGTATCAGGTGCTGAGCACCGTCAGGGTGGTGGCACTATTCCCCGAAGGTGGCTTTGACTGCTAGAAGCTCCATATTTAAAATATCATAATTTTGTTCTGCTAGTGTGAGTTTCCGAGAATAATAGGCACAAGGGAGCGGTGCTGTTGGGGGCCAGATCCTTGGGCAAGTATGGTCCCAATTGCAACATTACATGCAACGGTCTCACCAACAAAAGCCCATGTTTGGTCAGGATGGATCAGGACTGGAGAGCTGGTGAAGGCCATCTTGAGTTGATGGAATACCTGTTGAGCCTCCTGAGAGTAGGTTAAGGAGGTTGTTTTTCGAGCGCTGTCAATGAGGCTATCTGGTTCAAAAACCCAGGCATGTAGTGCCTATAAAAATTAGTGACCCCAAGGAAGCACTGCAGCTGCTTGATGTTCCAGGAGGGCCGCCAAGTCCGAACAGCGTTCACCTTCCTGTGGTCCATCCAAAGGCTCTCAGAATAACCCAAGTACTCCACAGAGTGCTGATCAAAGCTGTCCCACTTGTGTTTGCAACACGGGGAGTTCCATCTGTCAACCTGATCAGGTGTATCTAGCGCCTCTTGGAATATGCTGTTTAGGGAGTGACCCACTGCCTCCATGTCCCCCAAGGCTGACCTTCTACAAGTGTTAGGGGTGGCCCAGACAGACTGTGATGATCCTGACCAAAGGTAGGCAGGACTAGTGGCAGAAGCTTGGGGTCCCAGTCAAGCTGAGGGTCAGTGTCAAAGACAGAGTCAGGAATTGGGCTGAGGCTTAATACCAGGTATTGGTGTCCCACTTAAGGTTCCAGGGGTCGATCAGGAGTCAGAATCCAAGTCAGATCCGAGGTCAGTACTGTGAGTTCAGGAACAGAGAGGCAGGGCAGTTGTGGCAGCTAGTTGGAATCTGCGTTGTTCCCTGGACACTTCCTGGTGTGTTCCATGGGTGTATATGGGAGTCAAGACCACTATCAATCCATTCACTTGAGGTGGAACTTACTGTGGCACACAACCACTGCAGATTGTGAGCCACAGGGAATGACTCAGCTGCAGATGCTGGCAGGTACCTGTGTGGAGCTATTAGTTACCTAGTAATTCTGTAGGTGCAGGTTCAACTCCTGCTGATACTTAGTCACTTTGGGTGGCTTGCTAACAGGTAGGTAAGGGTAATATTCTGCAGGAACCCACCCCTCGTAGAGGTAGACGAAACTCAATGGTGGTGTGCTCAAAAGGACAATCCCAGAAAAGGTCCCTTTGGGGAAATGCATGAGCCAGTTTACTAGAGGGATGAGATGATATCTTTTATTGAATCAACATCTGTTAGTGAGAGAGACAAGCTTTCAGCAACTATACTGCATGAACCAGTGTAGTCAGGTTCAGGTGCCCTTCTCTAACCCCCAGGGGATCTTTGGACAGGAACCCTGAACTAAGGGACTTTGGAGTGGATAAAAAAAAAACAGCCTGTGGCTCAAAGGGTTAATGTGATGCTTGCATATAGACACAGGGTAATCTGGAGCAGAGAGGTTATTTTATCTCTGCATTTGGCACTGGTGCGACCACTGCTGGAATCCTGTGTCCAGTTCTGGTGCCCACAACTCATGAAGGATGTTGAAAAACTGGAGAGGATTCAGCAAAGATCCATGAGGATGATTAAAGGATTGGAAAATCTGCCTATTAGTGATTGAATTCCTTGAGTCCATCTGTTCAGCTTAACAAGGAGCAGGCTAAGGGGTGAACTGATCACGATCTGTAAGCGACCATGTAGGTAACAGAAATGTGATAATAGTGGGCTCATCAATCTAGCAGAGAAAGGTACAATGGCTGGAAGTTGAAGCTAGATAATTAATACTGGAAATATTGCACAGTTTTTTATCAGTGAGGGTAATTAACCATTGGAACAATTTACCAAAGAGTTGTGGTGGATTTTCCATCAGTGGAAATTTTTTAATTAAAATTGGTTTGTCTTTTTCTAAAGGATCTGCTCTAGTTCAATCAGGAATTAATTCAGAGAAGTCTTGTGGCCTGTGTTTCACAGCTGTTCAGACTAGATGATCCCAGGGACCCTCTGGCCTTGGCATCTATGAATAAGTGGGGAGAGATTCTGATTGAGGTGTCAGACTGTCCAAGAGGCCAGGGCTGCAGGGGGCAACCTGCCTCATTGTTCTTGGGGGATACCTGGGTTAAGTGGAACCTGCTTAAACTGGCAAGGAAAGGCTGTGTTTAGATAGACAATATGTACATAGGATTTTATTGTTTTAACCCTGTTTCCCTCTGCTAGTTATGTTTCTGTGAACCAATCAATCACACCTGTTTTTGAAGAATCCATCCTGAGTGACTAGAGGTTCACATTGGTCACAGTGTCCCAGAAAGGATTCCATAGAAGGGAACAAAGCCAATTGTAGCTGCTGGAGATAAATACACCTGGTGAAACAGGGATGCTGTACCCTGTAGACCCATAACACCCATTCTATATACAGGAGAGATAGATATTCAGCTGATTACTTAAGATAGGTAGATAGATCCAAAAGGAACCGAAAAATCAGTGAAATAAAAGTTTTAACTTTCCTACCAATATTGGTTGGAATTTTCTAAGTGCCTTAGGCGCTCAACTCATCAAAAGGGTGCTATTAAAGTCTCAGCCTTAATAGTCCAAGAATCCATGTTACAGGGAGAGATTTCCCAGCACAATTTAACAACATTTTCAGGTTCCACAACTTACGTAATGAAAAGGTTTTCAGCACTTATTAATATTTGCTAAAGTTGGTAAATCTAGCTCTATCCATTGGGAAATTTTGGTATTTTGGAACTGTATAGCAATCTGAAAGAATCGTAGAGGTAAGATCATATATGTATAGATTGAAAAAACACCAAGGACCATTAGATCCTCTAGGTTAGATTTAATGATTGTTTTGGTTTATACAAAGATACCAAGACTTTATCAGTAATGCTAGCCCACATTTGAACAAACTTTTGTCATGAGAAGAGATATGAGATGACATGAATCAAACTAAGTGTGTCTAAATGGCTGCCCATTACTGTGGTCTCTCAGACCCATCAATATAGCAACTGAGTTCCTGGTCCAATTTGAGAGAGGTTGACATTTTGTTGAATCTGCTGCATAAAACTTATCCATAATATATCCGAAGAGTCAACATGGAAGCCAGCTCTATTCCTGCAACTCCATTGTCAGACCATGGGATTTCTTTTCCCCAAACTTCTTTGCTGAATTACATCTTAAGTCTGTTTTCTCCAGTCATCTCCAAGAGGTGTTTTTCTTTTCTTCGGTTTTTATTTTTCCTAGATACACCCGATGGCAAACACAGATATGGGGACTCAAATGTCCATCATAGAATTCATCCTCCTGGGATTCAGGGATCTCCCTGAACTGCTGATCCTTCTCTTTCTGTGTTTCTAGTGATCTACATTCTGAGCTTGGCTAGGAACATCCTCAACATTGCTCTAGTTCTGTCTAATTGGCACTTTCATACTCCACATATTTCTTCCTGGGTAACTTGTCCTGTTTGGAAACCTGCTACACCTCAACCATTCTGCCCGGGTTGCTGACCAGTCCCCTGATTGGGGACAAAACCATTTACGTCAGTGGTTGTATGACACGATTTTATTTTGTTAGTTTTTAGTAGGTGCAGAACTCAAAGTACAACAGTAAGAACTTCCTCAGTGGGAGGAGGCTGGGACGTAAAGTTACAGCTGAGTTTACATCTGCCTCTTCTTGTCCAAGTGGGTTCTGGGATAGAGCCATGGCTCAAAATTGTCAGGGGCACTTACACCCGACAAATCTAGGCTAGAGAGAGAGCCCAGTTTTTTCACAGTGCATGCCATCTTCTAAAACAGCAGTTTGAAATAAGGGCAGCAGTTAGGATTTTCTTTTCTCTTTCAAAAATGAGTGCTGCGAAAAAAGAAAAGAAAAGTGGACAATAAGTGTCGAGTTTGCAACAAAGAATGGAATTCAAAATATTTTTTTTCACAAACATGAACTCAAAGGCTGTATGCCTGATTTGTCAGGAGAGCATCGCGATGTTCAAGGAGTACAACTTGAATAGCCATTTTTCAATGAAACATCCTAATTATGGCAGCAATTTAACAACTGAGGAAAGGGCAAGAAAAGATGAGCAACTTGCCACAAACTTCAAAACTCAGAAAAATATTTATGTGCAACAGTCTGCAATTCAGGATGCCACTACTAAGGCAAGTTACGTTCTGGCCTTTAAAATCTCTAAATAAAATAAGCCTTTTGCTGAAAAGGAGTTTTTGAAAGAATGCCCGGTTGATGTTTCTGGCATGCTGTGCCCGGAATACCAAAACAAGTTTGAGAACATTAGTTTGTCACGGAGAACTGTTACTCACCGTGTAGAAGTGATTGATGAACATTTGGTGTCTGAGCTGAACAAGAAAGCACAGGCTATTCATTGTTTTCATTAGCTCTCTATGACTGCACTGACATTAAGGACACAGCACAGTTACTGATTTTTGTCAGAGGAATTGATGACAAAGTTGAAATCACAGAGGAATTTTTTATCAGTGGAATCAATGAAAGGCACAACTAGGGGATTGGATTTATATGAGAGGGTGTCTGGGTGCCTTGAACATCTGAAGCTCCCCTGGAGTAAACTGGCAAACATAACCACAGATGGATCTCCAAATTTAACACAGAAAAATACAAGATTTTTAAAAAGAATTCAGGACAATGTAAAAGAAGATGACCTTGATAAAGAGGTGATTTTTTCTACATTTTCCCAAACATAGACACTTTATGAACTTCATATCATTATACTCCACACCCAAACATAGACACCTTATGAGCTTCATACCCTCCTATCTCAATGTCTGTATTTTGATACATCAGGAGGCCATCTGCAAAGATTTCCTGGACATTGATCATGTTGTTTGCATAGTAGTGAAAATAGTGACCTACATAAGAGCAAGGGGACTTAAACATCGACAGTTCATTCCCCTTCTTGAAGACGCTGACGCAGAACATCAGGACTTACTTTATCCTACAAGTGTCCGCTGGCTCAGCCTAGGAAAGGTATTGCAGGTATTTGTTATAGTTTCAATGGATAATGTTGATGTTTTGTTTATTTTTAAGCATTTTATTTTTATGGATTTAAATTTTCAGTTGCAGAAAATTATGGGGGATCAGACAGTGGGTGGGTCAGTCAATTATTTAATTACAGTAGATGTTGAGATTCAAAAAGTTAAAGCTTTATAACTTAAAACACAAATTGTTGACATCACATGTCAAAATATACAGAGTAAATATCATTAAATCAAACTAAGTTCTCAAGCAGCATTTTTTCTTTCTTTGCTGATCTGTAAATTTCAATGATCATAAAGGAAACATTTTTTTTCATCAGTTTGTATGTTTGATAAAATCAACATATACCAATAAAAATCTAATTCTTCCAAGCCTAAGTATAGTTGATTCTTTCCTCTTTTTTTACCCTCTACAGAATCCTCCAAGGTCTCACTGATGATTTCTTACTTCTTGCTCACTGTCTATTTTCCACAAGAGACACCCCATATGTATCCCTTACCCTGTGCTGCCATCTAGTGCATAATATATTGTCTTTATCATTTGTGCTTCATGGTTATCTAGTAGCCACAGCACCACTGCTGCTTTCTTACTCTGTTCCTATCCAGGGAACACACTTCTATAGCCTAGGTGTCCGTTCTCTTACATGACACTCAGCTCCTGCCAATAACACAGCAGAGATACCCTTATTCTCTGCTGCCACCCAATGACAGCAAACATAGAGTACAGCTGTCCCTTTTCACCATCCTTATCTTCCAATATCACCTAGCAGTCACTAAACTCTGTTCCCTCTTCTTTATCGCCTGTCATCGAGGGGTGTTCTCAGAATAAAATGGCCTTTTCTCCTTTCATTACCATCTGATGCTATCCAGTAGCCACTGTATAATAAAGTTGTATCTCTGGCCAGGTTTACACAGAAATTTCCAGTATAGTAATGTTGGTTAGGGTTTTTTTAATGACACTTCTACTCTAGCAAAATCCCTAGTGTAGACCCAGTATACCACCAAAAAAATGTGCTCTTACTAATATAGCTTAGTTCACTCAGGGAACCCATCTGTATCAGCTGTATAAGCAAAAGCACTTTTTGGCTGGTAAAAGCAATGTCTGAGGTAGGATGTGAGGTGGTTTTTTTTTTTACTAATTTTTTTCACGGATGCAATTATAGCAGTGCTAAGGTTCCTTATACCAGTATAACTCTGGCTATCTCTACCCTACTAGCGCTGCAGCCAGGCAGCTGTAGGGTAGACACTTGTTATAGTGATGGAAGGGGTTTTTCCATTGCTGTAGTAAAACCAGCCCTTGAGAGGTGGTAACTAGATTAATGGGAAAATTCTTCTGTCAACTTGCAGTGTCTACACTGGGGTTCAGGTCAGCTTAACCATGTGTCAGGGTGGTGAATTTTTCACACATGTCACAATGTAGCTAGGTTCACATAACTGTTTGGTGTAGACCAGCTTCATTCCCCTTCCTGTGGAGGAATTGCTCCACCAGTGTACACAGGCTGATGAATTCTGTCACAGTCTAGAGCTGTGGCCCTGTTCCTTGTCCAGCACAAGAAAAGGCATCATAGAATCTTGGATGAGACCTCAGGAGGTCATCTAGTCCAACCCCCTGCTCAAAGCAGGACCAACCCCCGGACAGATTTTTGCCCAAGATCCCTAAATGGTCCCCTCCAGGATTGAAATCACAACCCTAGGTTTAACAGGCCACTGCTCAAACCACTGAGCTATCCCTCCCCTCCAAAATGTGGAAACATGGAGTGACAATGTAAAGTAATAGTTCAGTTCTCCACCTGGATTGTGGGGGCCCCTGACATCTTAGTGGGCAGGGTCTCCAGACAAGGTGGGCTCTGCAGAGCCTCTGCCCCCCCTGCAATTAGAGAAGTGTTACCCCAGCCCTCTACTGGTTCCAGGCTCCCCCATGGAGCTGGGGAGCTCATCTATATGCCCCAGCTGGGCATCCCAATTAGTTGATGGTGCCCAGCTGGGTTGGATGATTCCCGGCACCTACTCACCATGCTCCTCTCCAGAACAGGGCTGAGGGCTTCCCTGAGGCAGGCCGCCCTTTTACACCATATAAAACACTTATATATGGACACCCACTGCAGGAGCACAACTGCCTTAACTACACAGGGACAGCTAAAAAGGTGCAAAGTTTGTGTGTTGATAAGCCCTTATTAGATACCCTCCTGCTGCTTCTGCAGAGACAAATGCTGGGAATTCTCCCTGCAGAAACTATCCCCAGCTCCTCCTTTTTTGGCACCACATGGAAACCAGGGGCCTGTGCTATAGAGGGTCTGGGACAAGGGGCATTCAGCTAAAGAGAATACTCCTTCCCGCTCTGAGCATTACTCAACCCTGGGGTCCTGTCCTCTCCCATGGTTTCCATGTTCAGTCCCACAAATACCCCACCCCATGGCCACACCTTCATTTCAGCTGTATCCAGTGCAATCTAGGAGAGTGGGGAGCAAGCTTTCCATGCAGTCCTTCTCCCCCAGCATCCAGACTGATAGTCACTCCTGGCCCAGGATTAGAGCATGGAGACTTTTCTTCACTGAATAGTAAATTTTGCCCCCAAAATGCACTTTTCAGGCACAGAAACTCTTCAGGAATTTGGGTCAAATTTGCCTAAATAGGTGCCAGTGAACATATGCAAAGCTGCCTCCATCTGGGCACCTGGGCACCCATCTCACCCCAACAGGAACCTTAAACCAGGTATTTCCCTGTCTATCTCAGCTGCCGGGCTCAGTCTTGTAGGCATGCTCAGAGTACACATAAAAGGGCTGGGTGTGGGGCCTCTGTTATAACCTTGAGCCTGGTGGTTAGGCTGCTCATCCAGGATGTGGGAGACACAGGTTCAGTTTGCCTGCTCCCAGTTGCATTTGAACTTGGGTTTTCCACTTTTCAGCTGAGTACTCGAACCACTGGTCTATTGGACACCCAGATATGGGGACCCTCAAAATCTCCTGGTGAAGCTGCTCTGCTGTGTAAAAATAATTCAACATGCCCTGAGCCAGAGCCTGAGACTCTGCAGTCCTGGGTCTTGGATACTCACCTGACAGGGGAAACCCAAGGTCAAATCCCTGCTCCACATTGAGGAGACTGAACCTGAGTCTCCAACACCCTGGGTGAATACCCCGCACATACACAGTTCAGAGCTGAAAATCCCAAGCACAGATAAGTGCCTAACGAGGTGAGGGAGGGAGTTTGAAGCAACACCTCTTTTCTTGGCCTTTTCTATTGGCTAGTTTAGGCAGTTCCTCACTCAGCATTCTGGTTTCTGTGTACCCAGTTCTTAACCACCTAACTCTCCCCATGCATCATATAGGGATCCTGGGTGCCGAACTCAGGGCTGAGGTTCCCATCGCCTAGCAAGGCACTATAAGTTAGTCATTGCAATACCTATGTTCCATTTGTAGATCTTGTCCTGAGTTGTTTTATTTTATATTCCAACTTTTAGTGTACACAATTCACCAAAATATCATCTACCCAAATCCAGCAGGTAAAAGACAGGTCAGTTTTATTCTGACTGTAACGATCCTGGTCCTGACTACTCTTAAGTTTTTAAATCTTTGCACATCTGCAAATGTTACAAATGCAAGTCACCGAAGACTGAGTGAGAAGTAAGAGCTACCCAGCATCTGAGTATCAAACAGAAAAGCAGCTGCCCTCGTCACCATTTTGTCTAAAAAAAAAAAAAATAGTGAGATTTCTGAATTCTCATACAAGCTAGACCAGAGTTTCTCAACCTCTGTGTCAGGACCCAAAATCAGGTCACCAGAATGTTTCAAAGGGTCGCGTAGGAGCTCCTGTCCACAGGGCTGGCTGGACTCATCTCCATGCTCCAGGCACTGCAAGCTCTGGGCAGAAGCAGTGCTAGCCCTAATCAGGAATATTTTGGGGGACCCTCTCACACCACACATACTAATAATTAATAGGAGCCCCCCTTGAGCTGCTCAGGGCCCTAAGCAATTGCTTAGTCTGCTTATGTCTAGCATCAGCTCTGCTCTGGGGTCCCAGCACCACTCAGGTTTGGCCCAGCCATCGTGATAGTGGGAGTTTGGGTAGGTCAAATCTGACTGAGTGACACTGCAACCCCATGATCCAGGCGAGATCTTCACTCACACAAATTTGGTCCAGTCAGTGGGGCAGGGCCAAACCTGAGTAGCACTGCAGTCCCAGAGCTTGCAATGCCCGGAGTGGAGAGCCAAGCCTAGCCAGCCCTACAGCACAGAAGCTACTGGAGCCACCACTGTAGAGTGAATGCTGGCCAGTACCCAATCCCCCCGGGGAGCAGGACCCAACCAAAATCACCCCAGGTCCTCCACTCCCAGATTATTAACTGGGTCACAACAGGCCATAAACACAAATAGGTCCTAAGTCCAAAAAGGCTGAGAACCACTGATCTAGACACTTACTAACAATTTTTCTCAGGACTTCCTTCACCACTCTGTTTCTCAGGCTGTATATGAAGGGATTGACCAGAGGAGTCAGAATTGTGTAGCAAACAGAGAACACTTTGTTGAGGTCTCTCAGTGTGTTGGTTTTTGGTAGCAGATACACAATGATTAGCATCCCATAGAATATTGTCACCACTATAAGATGAGAGGAGCAGGTGGAAAAGGCCTTTTGCCTCCCAGTGGTGGAAGGGATTCTCAGGATGGTGGAGATGATACAAACATAGGATGCCAGGGTTAATGCAAATGGGGGCAGGGTGAACAAAGCAGCCAGGATGGTGGTTACAAGCTCTAGCTGGTAGCTGTCGCTGCAGCAGAGAGTTATTATTTTTGTAGATTCACAGAAGAAATGTTCAATTTTATTGGGTCCACAGAAAGATAATTGTGACATGAAGGACATTGGTGTGGTGCCAGCCAGAAGCCCACTTATCCAAGACCCAGCTGCTAGCTGGAGGCATAAGCTGCCATTCATAAGGACTGCATAGTGCAGCGGTTTGCATATTGCTAAATACCGATCATAGGACATTGCAGCTAAGAGAGAACATTCTGTAGCCCCAAAGAAACTAACAAAATAGAATTGTATCATACAGCCACTGAATGAGATGGTTTTGTCTCCAGTCAGGAGACTGGCCAGCATCCTGGGCAGGATGGTGGAGGTGTAGCAGGTCTCCAAGCAAGACAAGTTCGCCAGGAAGAAGTACATGGGGGTGTGAAGTTGCTGATCTACCACAACTAGCACAACAATGAAGATGTTCCCAGCCATGGTCACTATGCAGATTGCTAGAAACAGCAGGAAGAGAAGGATCTGCAGCTCAGGGAGATTCTCGAATCCCAGGAGGATGAATTCTGTGATGGATGTTTGATTTCCCTCTTCTGTGTCTGCCATGGATTGTATCTGGGGGAGATAAAACAAACTCTCCAATATAACAAGACTACAACATTTGTTAAACTTTAATAACTATCCATTTAAAAGCATTTATATTCAAATGCTCCATCTCCTTCTGGCCGCCATCCCAGATATTTGCTTGAGAACACAAACTGGGGCAGTGGTGTTCATACAGTGGAGGTTGATGCTGAATTACCAGGCTGCAGAATCATTCTAAGGCTACGTCAACACTAGGAATGCTCTTCTGTAGCTGCACTGCTGTCATGTAGACACTTACTACAGCGACGGAAGGGGTTCTTCTGTCACTGTAGTAAAATCCACCTCTCCAAGAGGTAGTAGCCAGATCAACTGCAGAAGTCTTCTGGTGACCTAGCCGTATTTATAGCAAGGTTTAGCTACAAGAGACAGGGCATGAAATTTTTCACAGCCCTGAGCAATGTAGTTAAACTGATGGAACTTATAGCGTAAATCAACCCTTACTCTCCTTCTTCCACCACGTTACTATTCATTGTCATTATGAAAGACTATGAATAGTCATGTAGGCTGGGGACAGCATGTGAAAGTGACTCTCTAGCCAAGAGATTAAGGCTGTAATCTAAGATATAGGTGAGACTCAAGTCACTGCCCCAATGACAACTTAACTATTTAGTGGAACATCTCCAAGAGGAGAGACTGAAACCATCCCCTATTGTAAGCCTAGGGCATTCACCTGCAACGTTAGAAAGCCCTATTCAAATCTCATGTTGCTACAGTGGGAATAGAACCTAGGTTCCCTACCCCTGCCCCCAAGTTGAGAGCCTTAGCCACTACATTAAAGCTCATAAAGTAACAATATATTCCTTTTCTTGCAGCTGGTTTGTGAATCCTTTCCTTTGCTCTTGTCACAATTCCTGAAACTCAAAACTCAAAACAGTTTTTTATGGGACATAATTAAGTGTTTCCCTTTGTTTCAACATGACAAAAACATTTTCAGTCAAAGTTTTCCGTTTCGGCAACATCAGAACGTTTTGATTTGTTTCAACTCAACATTAATTTTTATTTTTTTTACTTTTCAATTCAGTGGGTCATTTTTGGTTTAACCAGAAGCAATATTGATATATATTATTTTTTGAAATTTCCAGTGAACTGAAAAACCCGTGATTTGCCCAGCTCTATCAATGACATTGGAAAGTGAGTGAGCAAAACTGACACAGCAATGTGCTGCTAAGGCAGGATTTATACATAAATCTGAGTCTAACACATCTGATTAAGAACATGTTTAGCCTTGCTCCACAGAAAATGTTCCAAGGAGCCATCAGTAGTGTCTTGTAATGGGTATGCCAGCTGCCCCAGGAAGAGTCTGGCAAATGGAGGTGTGCAGATTGGGTTCCCTTCAAAAGTTTCCCTCTTCCCCAGCAGAATCCAATGCTCCATGAAAGTGGTTTTGCCAGTCCAAAATCTCACCTCTGAAGACTTTTTACGCAGGCATTTGTTTGATTTCATTTGTGCTGTACCATGCGAATCAGTTTTTATGTTGCTATGTGATCATCACAAACTTTTGGATCTCTCCGCCAATAGATATTGATTCAATCTGCTTAGTGACATTCTGAAAACTGAATGTAAAATTTCCACTAATGTCCACAGTAGCGAAGTCGTTCACCTAGAAGGGATATAAAACTCGCATGATTCTGAAAATGTGCCAACTATCATGTCTAAGGGTGTGTTTTTTTTCTTTCACATTTCCTTTTTCCTGTTCCCACTCTGAACTTCTGCAACTTTGAAAAAGTTAGAGATGGAAGAGGAAAAAATCAAGTCTGTTACTTTACCACTTTTGTAATTTTTCAAACTTTGAGGAAGTTTTGGAAAGTCACTGAGTGGCAAAATGGAAAAGGAATAAAAAGTGGAAAAGTGCGTGTGTGTGTGTGTGTGTGTGTGTGTGTGTGTGTGTGTGTGTGTGTGCGCGTGTGTGTGTGTGTAAATGGCACTATTTATTTTATTTCACTCAATGGTTTAAAAACCATCACCAAAAGTTTGAAAAAATGCAAACTACTTTGATTAATGGAAACAACTTTCAAATGTCAACATTTCTCACATATGCGGTATTGTACCATGTTGGTCCCAGGATATAGAGAGACAAGGTGGGTAAGGCGATATCTTTGACTGGACTAATCTGTTGGTGAAAGAAATAATATTTCACGCTTACTCAGAGCTCTTCTTCCAGACTGGGAAATGCACTCAGAGGTATGTCTACACTGCAATTAAACCCCACGAGGGGGGAGGTCCCAAATGTCTACACTGCAATTTAACAGCTCAGTAGCCAAGCCAGTGAGCCCAAGTCAGCTGACATGGGCCAGCTGCGGGTGTTTAATTGTAGTATGACATAACCAAAGTGTCACAGCTAAATACAAGGTGGAGCAGATTGTTTAGCATAAGTAGTTAAAACATTTCAAGGGTTCATTCAAGGTGAAATGGCCCATTAACACCCCTCCCCCCGCAGCTTCCCTTCCCCATGACTGGAGAGGTATTAAGTGTGTTATAGATTGTGGTAATCGACCACAAATCCAATGTCTCTGTTCAGTCCATGGTATTTAATTTCTATCTTAGTTATGAACTTAAGCTCCCAGGCTTGTCTTTTGAGAGTGCTGTGCAGGTTGCCTTTGAGGACGGGGACTGATAGGTCAGATATAGAGCGACTACTTTGTGAAAAGTGCTCACTCAGAGAGGACAGGGTGTTTTTTCTTTTTATTACTTTTTTTCTGTGAGTTTATCCAAGAGCGTAGTGATGGTCTGGTTTCACCCACACCGTTGTTGATGGTCATTCAGTGCACTGGATGAGGTACACCACACATTGGGATAGGCGTGTGTAGGCCCCTTGGATCTCAAAGGGTGTGTGGCGGGGAGTGTTGGTCATTGTTGCTGTGGAGACATGTCTGCAGGTTTTGCATCTGTTCTGACAGAGTCTGGTCTGGTGCTGCTTACATTGCCGTGACTTGGTCTGCAGGGAGCTTGACTACTCTTCTGGCCCAGTGACCTTGTCTCCAGCCCAGGGACCCTGTGTGAAGCAGCTGGAGCCAGTTGCTCTCATCCCCTTGCTCCTCCCTACCTGGCCTCTTCTGGAGGCTTTTCCCAGACTCACATTCTGGGTCTCCCTGGGAAAGTCTGACTTCCAGGGCAGCTCCTTGCTAGTCTGTGGCTGAAGGGGTCTCCTCTCTGCAGTGCCTCAGTCTCTAGCAGCCAGTCCCTCCTTCTGCTCTGCAGCCCTTTTGTCCCGGCAGCCTTTGTGAGACCACTAATCAGCCCGAGCTGAGCAGGCAGGCGCTGTTTCCCTATTAACCCTTTAATGACTGAGACAGCAGCGGATCCATACACCCCCTGACAGAGAGGTTCTGTCTCAGTGCATGGCAGCAGCATGAGGGATAATGCTTACCTGAGACCACAGGATATTCAGCCTCCAGTTGATGAGCTTGGATCTCTCAGGGTGGGTGACCAGGAATCAGGTTCTTCTCTCACTTCTCTCCAGAAATAGGGTTCTCTCCCTCCGAAGAGACAAGCAGGTGCCGAGATCTCCCTTCGAGCATGTTCTCCTTTCTCTATTGACTGAGCACACTCGCCTCCTCATATTTGTATCCTCTGTGGGAGAAGGTTGTGTCTCCCCAGATGCTACTTCTGAAGAACATTTCCATTGGCTGAGTCTGGGAAGCTGCCACTGGGTTTGCAACATAGATAGCACAAACGCCAGTCCTGATGAAATCAGCCTGCCTAGCCCAAATTAGCTTCAGCCTCTCTGTGGGATGATTATGTTGCTGGATTTAGCTAGGGCCTACCTCCCACTGAAAGTCAGTGAAAGCTAAGCCTTTAACTCCCTCAGGATCTTTTGAAAATCCAAGGCTTGCTGATGTGTTGAAAGCACAAAAAAGGACATATGGAAATCTATTATAACATTTCTCCCAACGGAATTTAGAGAGAGGGGTGTATGCATGTAGGTAGATAGGTTACATTCCAGTATATTTGCAGATTTTTTGAACCCAAGTTTTTGAAAAAATGTACAGAGCATCGGAGGTATACAGAAAATTCCCCATTGTTTAGAGCTAAAGTGAGATTCAGCCTCAGACCTGTCCATTGTTACCTAGCAGAGGAAACCATGGCTGGGCCACGGCTGCAGTGAGATCTTTCCAGACAGTTCCCATGAACCAAGAACCAGTGTTTTGTTTAGGTACCTGAGAAAAGAATAGGATGGGTTAATGAGTCTCTTTCTCTGATAATTTCTAGGGGAATCGAGAGACAAGGTGGACAGGGAAATTGGAATTGCCAACTCTTGCAATTATATTGTGAGTTTTTTGGTATTCATGTTATACTCCCAGCTCCTGCCGGCCGAAGATTAGATGACAATCTCAATTTAAAAAAAGAACTAGTAAGTTTCTGGCTCTCAAGGTTGTGGAGAATAGCTTGAAAACATGGAAGAAGTGCACACACACATGTGCACCCCCCCCCAAGGCTCAAAAACGAGAAGGCCAATAAAACAAACCCAACATTTTATTCAAAAATAAAATCTCATGACTTTAAGCCAATTTCATGATTCTTGGGTGCCTAGCTCATGACTGGTGAATATTTGGGGTGAGCAATACCCAACAGGGCCAGAGCTTTCAGATGAAGATGGATGAATGGCACAGGAGGACGATGCCCTGAGAGGGGGACGGTAGAAGAGGCCCAGTGAGAGCAGGTGAAGAGTGACTGACTGATCCCAGTCTTCTAGCCCAAACAGTAATCACAGCCTGGCTTAGGCAGGAATCCTGCCTCTCTGTGCAGCCCAGGTACTGGTGGGAAATGTGACAAGTATAAATACACTGCTATAGTTATACTGGTAGAAAGCTCCATGTGGACACTTATTCTAGACTAAAAATACCATTTTCCAGTTAGCTTAAATTGCTTTGGAAGTGGCATAGTCTTACCTGGAAAAGGTCCCTCTTAGCCGAGATGAGTGTCCCTGTGCGGAGTTATGCTGGCATAACTATAGCGGTATAATTAGATCTGTATAATTATGACGGTAACAAAGGAGAACCCCTAAAGCATCCCCTTGACTAGGAAAAGAGCTGAGTTTAGGTCAGGCTCAGCTGAACCTGACCATTTTCCCCAACTTCGCCACCACTGCTGATTCAGACCTGAACAGGTAGAGCAGGGCACTCATCAGTCACTGATAGCTAGCCTCTGGCTCAGATTGAACAACATGTTTTGTCTGACCCAAAATGGACTTTATCAATTAGTTGAAAATTCTAAAAATGTTCAGATTTTGTTTGACCCAAATCGATTTCCCTCCCTTGATTTTCTGAACTGCCACCAAACCAAAAATATCAGGTATTTGCCCTCCTCAGCTTGGGATCCCTGTGTTCAGTCCCTGCTCCACCAGAGATTCCCGGTCTGACCAAGGAGATCTGAGCCCCAGTTCCCCAGCTGTACAACGGAGATAACAGGCATTCCCTATCTCCCGGGCTTGGTGGAAGAACAAATGAATTATAGGCTCTGGGTCACCCGGATACTACAGTGACAGGGGGCAGATCAGTACCTTAGGCCAGGGATTTAGGCAGATAAGAGGTAGGGGACTTGAGATCCTGAACACTCCCAGAGGTGCTAAAACTGCCCATGGGGCACCCCATGTGTCTAACAGTGGCATTACACCTCTAAATGAGCTATGATGGGAACTGATCACAAGGTGGAAACAGCAGAAATATGAGTGAGGGAATGTGGCAGTGATGGAGATAGAGATACACACTCAGTGAGGGGCTGTCTAACAATGGCTAATGAGAACCTGGCCCTGCCTGGTCAGATCTCACTCAGAGATAATAGTGGAGTTTGGGGAAAGTGATCACTCTTAGCTAACCTTGATCTAAGCTCAGCCTTCTTCTTAGTTAAAGTGATGCTTTAGGGCTTGTCCCTAGGAGGAATGTTACCAGCATAATTATTCAGGTATCACTATACCGCTATAGCTATACCAGTGTGACTCCCCATCCATAAAGGTCGGCCCTCAGAGCTCAGTCAAGCCCAGCCGCCGGAATGAGTAGGCATCCCTCAGGAAGCTCGAGATTGGGAACCCCCTGTGACCCAGGGTAGCCGCCCAGACTGGCCTGAGCTCCCCTGTGCCTGCTATCTGGAGGAGCTGCCAGAGCCTCCCCGCGCCCGCTACCCGGAGCACCTGCCGGAGCTCCCCAGCCCCCGCTACCCGGAGCAGCTACCGGAGCTCCCCCACACCTGCTACCTGGAGGAGCTGCCGGAGCTACCCTGAGCCGACTTTCCGGAGGAGTTGCTGGACCTGCCACCCAGCCCTGGCAGCGACAAGCCCATGCTCCTGGACCCTGCAGAGGCTGACCTCAGGACCCAGGTAGGCACCGAGGGGGGAGTATGGAAGTAGCCCGGGGGCAATCAACCCCAGTCTGGCTGCAGCATTACCAGAGCCTATGTTAATGTGTTGTGGCCAGGATCCCCACTGACTAAGCAGCGGATCTTCAGCCGCTGCTAGGGCCCCAGGCTGGGATACAGTGGAGTGGGAGGGCCTGTGTCCCCCCTGCCACCCACTCCTTGGGTGGCAGACACCCCCTCTCCTGAGGAGGCTAAAGCCTATCATTACTGCTCAGCCCTGCCTGAGGGCCTGAGCACCCCTGACTCAGGGTTTGCTGCCCTGCCCAGACCTAGGGCCGGGCCTTAAACTGTTATTGTTGCTCAGCCCTGCCTGAGGGCCTGAGCTTCCCGACTCCGTGTTTGCTGCCCGCCCTGACCTAGGGCTAGGGCCCTAACTGTTATTGTTTCTCGGCATTGCTGAAGGACCTGAGCCCCTTGCCCCCACGGGGCAGGCGATTGCCGCAAGGACTGCCGGGCTATCTCCCAGACCCACTGGCATGTAGTGAGCTGGCGTGACTCCCCTCCTCCCCCCAGAGAGGGTCGAGCCCCGACTGCACTCGTGTACAGGAGGTTCAGGAAAGATTTCTTTCAGGATGGGGTTCCAGCTGAGTATGGTCTGTAACTGTTGAATGATACCCTTAGTTTTCACCTACCACACCACATGGGAACCCATACAGGCTATGTGGCTGGAGAGTTTTTTCCACATTAAAGCAGGTTCTCTCAGGGTATTTGGGTGGCTTGCTCCATGATGTGATCTACTTATTTGGAGTGTCTTTGTTTGATGAAGGCACTCTTAAGCGTGTTAAGGTGAATATGCCAGACTTCCACCTTGGTGCATATTCTGTAGTATCTGAGTGCCTGGCTGTAGATAACTGATTTTTTATTGTGTCTGGGATGGATGCTGGATCTGACGGTAGGTATAGTGATCCATTGGTTTCTTGTATATGGTTGTCTGTAGGGTTCCATTGTTGATACTGATTGTGATATCCAGGAAGTTGATGCTGGTGTGAGAGTATTCTAGAGAGAGTTTGATGGATGGGTGGTGGTGGTTGAAGTTGTCATGGAAATCTATAGAGGAGTTTAGGTTATCTGGCCATAGGAAGAAAGTGTCAAAGTAGCTCAGGTACATGCACCATGAAACTATTGATATTCCTGAGATACATAGCCAATGTACAGTGGTGCACCAGGGTGATTAGTGGCTCCCACCTAATGTCTGGAGAAGTTTATCTCAAGGTGTGCTACCTGTGAGTGACTGGCCTTGAACTACAAGGCCTAGAGAATCTAATTTCTAGCATATAAACATAGCCCCTCACATTCTCTGTGCATACATTTTACAATGATTCTGATGACCAGTGCAACACACAAGAGACCTTGCATTGACCCCTTTTGGTGAACCCATGAGATCTCTGTGTCCTCGGCCAGTTGTCATCAAATGGCCTGGGGTCACACTAAACACCTGTAAAAATCTGTCCCTCAATCAAAAAGGGATTTAAGCATGGTGATACCCAGCTTCTAGGCACCTTGCCAGGCAGTGATCCCACAGCTCAGGTCAGGCTCCTGGCTCCCATTGATTTCAGTGGAAGGTGGGAGCCCAAGTCCCTTTGAAGATCTAGACTCAAGAAAAGACTTGACAAAAGCCAGCCTGGTGCCTAAATCTCAGCCTGAGGGAGGAGAGCATCTGTGTGTGGGGCTCTCAGCTGTGACCCCTCAGCAGGGGCAATCACCTTGGAAGTTGGAAACTAGGGTTCTTTTCCCCCTCTGCCTGTCGTGGAGCAGAGTTTGAACAGGGGTATCCCTTCTCACGAGTGCTCTGACCACTAGGATGTAGAGTCAGTCCCCCTCTCCCTTTGGCCCAATGCATAGTGAATTATTTGTAGTTCTTTTGTGGATATAGCCTCTAAATCTGATATTCAAAAGGAACCAGTGCACTTAGGAACACAAATCTTATCAACAATCAGTAAGAGATAGGCTCCTGTGTACCTATGTCACTTATGAAAAAGGGTTTAGGCTCCTAAGTCATTTAGGCACTTCAGAAATCCCCCCTTGTGTGCCAGCCCCTCCCTCCAGTCTTACAGCCACTAAGAAACAATAGAGGGTAAAAATGTAACAAAACAGGTAGTATATAGAATACTATATGGTATAGTAGTGCACTGGGGGAAGCAGAGGGCGGGGGTAGGGAAGGGGAGGGTATGCTGTATAATGAGCACTAGGGACAGCAAAGGGTAGGGGCGGGTAAGGAACGTCTATGTTGTATAATGAGGACTATGGGACAGCCAAGGTTTTCTGGCCAAAGTTTTTTGGGTCCATACTTATGAGCTCTAGAAGGCAGCTGATCATGAGGAATGACAAATGGAATATTAAATATTAAAATTGTGATTTTAGTTAAAATATTGTTTAAGTGATTACTAGTTGATAAACTTGGAATTAAAACTTGGAATTAAAAATGTAAGCCAAGTTTTGTGAAGATTCAGGTCTATCCCTATATATTATATTATATTATATTATATTATATTATATTATATTATATTATATTATATTATATTATATTATATATTCTAGTCCTATATTCAGCCAGTATTATTCAAAGAGTTAAATAAGATTTTACCCATATCTGCTGTATATTTGTCAGATTATTTAAAAAAAAACAAAAGAAAAAGAAACCTTTTTTTAAAAAATGCTTTTATGTGAGCCACAAATATTTAGCATTGGGCATTATGAAGAACAAAGTTTGGAGACACACAATTATTCAAACTGGTGATAAATTCAACTGAGACCTTACTAAGTGCTTAGGTAGCAAATTATGCTAGAAGAGGACTGGGAATAACAGTTCCTTTTGCATTCAGAAATATGTGGATATTTGTGCTCTTCCATAAAGGCTGAAACAAACATTTCCTTCAGGGCAAGAAGTGACAGTATGTCAAACTTCATGTTGAAAAAGCAGTTTTTAGACTTAAGTTGTAGAATATCTTGTAATATACGCAACTGATGATAGTCACTGTACCCATATAGGACCATAAACTGGCTAGCATGAATGTATAACATTGTCCTCCATAGGATGTAATCAGTACTATTATCTCGGTTATCAAGCACTCCAACAGACCCACTAGAGGCCAATAGTTCTGGTACAAGATTATCTATATTATATAATTACTGTGGCACTCAAGATCCATGTGACCCTGGAACTTTTCAGGGATTTGGAAAGAAACTTTTTGCACTTTTCTAATCTCAGGTCCCTGGACTTCTATGCTTGCATGCTCTGGGCTTATCCAAGAAGACTAAAGGAGTTAGGTGCCAAACTCTCATAGCAATGCTATGAGAATTAAGTGTTTATTATGTACAGTACCCCTGATTTGAAAATCCCAATGAAAATATGTGAAACACCTTGTTCTACTTGCATTTTATCTGAGCATCAGTCGGGTAACATTTTCAAAAACACTTGAGCAAACATCAAAAGTGACTTAGGAGCCAAAGCTGTGTTGACTTTCAGTGAGACTCAGGCTGCTAAGCCTTAATAAGTAGGACATTTCTGAATTGGGACTTAGGCACCTAAATCACTTTTTAAAAACAGACGCTTTTTAAAATATTACCTGAACTGATCATCCGATGTTATATTACTGTATACAGGTGAGGTTGCTATTCAGGGCAGTATTTGTTTAGAGAAAGTGCAAGTTCAACTAACTATGCTGTGACTTTCAAAGCTGCCTCAGGGAATTGATTGGGAACTCAGTGTCTAAATCACTTAGGCAGCTCTGTAAATCTCAGCTGTAAACATTATTCCTAGCATTAATGAGTTATTACTTCACAATCAAAATAACATTCACTCAATAAACAGATTTGTTTTAGGATAAAACGTTTTTTCTCTCTTCAGGACTTTCCCTTTGAGACTAGAAGTTTGACTCTAGCGACATTGTCTAAAATAAACCAAACACTTACTTTCCCTTGCCTGTTACCTTCCCCACAGAAGACTTTCCTCAGGAGACTGCACCTCCTCACAGAAGGATATATAATGAATCAGAGAAGATGTTCCTCATTTGATAGAGGGTGTGATTCACAAGACACATTACCAGACATAACAGAGCCACGGTAGCCCATGTAAGTTATGACATTATATTTACTGGGCACATGGAAATACGTGGATGCAGTGGGGACAATAGATGGACTGAATAACCTGGATCCTGTTCCTGGAAATGCTGAGTGAGGAGGTGACAACAGAGACTTCATCTGGTGATAGACCCGTTTAGAGGTAAATCAGCCTTTCCCTCCCTCTTCCTTGAATTCAGAGGTTTTTGAAGCAACGTAAGATTGTTAGATAACTGATTCCATGGGAATCCAAGAGTCATTTGGCAATGATCTTTCTTAAACTCCCAACCCAAAGCAAAATAGCTGAATTTGGAAAAAGAAAAGACCTCTCACGTAACTGCCATCCTAGATTATTATCTGGCTCTCATCACTGTGGGATCTGGGCACCTCACTGACTTTAATGTATCTATCCTCCCACCACCCTATGAAATGCTATTATCCCAGCTTTAAAGGTGAGGACCTGATGCCCAAAGGGACAGATTTGTAGAGGTATTTCAGGACCTGAAGTCACAGACACCCCTAGTGGGATTTGAAATTAATGAGCATTAGGTACTGACCTTACTCAGGCCCCAATGTGCATTTTTAGGTACCTACTAGCCTTGCAAATCTGGCCTAAAGTCACACAAAGAGTTTATGAGCAAGGAGGGAATTGAACCAACATCTTCCAAATCCAAGACAGGCTCTTCAAACACTGGAGCATCCTTCATTCCACCTTAAGCTTCCCTCTATGCTATACACAAGATTTTACTTTTATTTCTGGCACAGAGCTCGCTCAGGCATAGAGAGGTTGTGATGTTACTGGCATGAACTGTGTCTGTATAGATCACTTTTGCAACCAAGGTCCTATAATTACACCAAATCTTGCACAAAGGAGGTCAAGTAAGTTGTCTATGAAAAGATTGTAATTTTCTGGTTATGATTATGCTGTCTGTATGTGTGTATCATTTTTGTATTTGAAGTTATAAATATTGGCTAGATACTTTAACCTCAATGTATTTGGTTCTAAGTAGCATCAGTGAAGCATTTGCTCAGTGTAGTGTGGAGAACAGCAACTTAACTGGTAAGGAAGCTGCCCCACTCTCCCAGTATTTGTCTATAACCAGCCCTGTGTGCAAGGACAAGGGAGAGAAGCAAAGGAAATTTTGGAGGAGCCTAGGCAGATTTGTGAGCTGATCATGGAATATTAGCATTGGAAGGGACCTCAAGTCCAACCCCCTGCTCAAAGCAAGATCAATCCCCAGACAGATTTTTACCCCAGTTCCCTAAATGGCGCCCTCAAGAATTGAGCTCACAACCCTCAATTTAACAGGCCAATGCTCAAACAACTGAGCTATTCCCCCAAAGTTGATGGTTTTGTTTAGTCAGCAGTTTGGGAAGGCAAGGATAGTGGAAGATGAGTATCCCCATACTTTACGTGTTATCTGTGTGGAGAATGACACCATAACTAGGTTGCATCCAGTTAGTGTCCTAGCAAAATCCCAGAGACCAAACAATTTGGGTACTGTTGCTTTGCCTGTTGCTAGTGTGTTTCTGGGAAACGGTATACAAACTCTTTCTGACCAGATTAATATCCTAGCCAGGGCACAAGGAGAGCATAAACGTGATTTGATTGTGTTACCCACTGACAGTTTGGAAAGTTGTAGCAAGAAGGAAAAGATTCCTGAACTTGTGTGTGGCAGAGGGAAAGAAAGTACCTCTAAACCTTTTATCTAGTGAGTATATGAGTTTGCCTGAAAGGGGATTGTGTAGGAATCCACCTGATAGGCCAAAGGTGATTCTGGATGTAAGTGAACACAGGATTTGGTAGTGGCTCAGAAGAGCAATGCTTCTGTAGAGCAAGGTAAAGATGAATTGGTGCTTAGAAAGATTCCTGAAGAGAAACATTTTCAGGTTAGTCTTTGCAAGCAGTCTGCTGCAACTGAATGGTGTGGAAATGATTTGATCAAGGAAGTTTTGGTTCCTAACAGCCAGAAATTTTCTGTTGTGAATGTACCCACTGACTTTCCTTTTGAAAGATCCAGTGTGAATAGCTTTGAGAAGATCCCAGATGAAGTGAAAATTGTTAAAAAAAAAAAGTTGAACAGCCCTATAACCAAGTGGCTGTGCTTGACCAGTTTGTTGGGAAGACAAGGTTGTTGAGAGAGGAATGTCTCCATTCTGATGCTTTATGTAAGTAGCCTGTGCTTCAGGGTCTGAGGACAGATTTGGTTACTGGTGTTTCAGAGCAGAACAGTTTTATGGCTGAATGCTTAAGGATCCAGGGGAGAGTAAGCAAACTCTCACCCTCAACACTGAATTTGTTTGGTATCTCTTTAAGACAGAGTCCAGCCTTGGATTTGGTAACAGTTGAGAATCTTAAAACTAATATACAAGCTAGTGTCTGAGTTGATGCACATTACCTGGCTGACAGAGGGAAGAAAGACTTGCTGGTGGTTGTTAGCAAAGAGGACAAGCCCAGCAGCTAATGGATTATGACAAGCAAGAGAAATTGGTTTGATCCTACAGGATAAGAAGAAAAAAGATAAATTAATTTTGCAAAAGGAAGCCACAGGGTAGCCCTAAAATGCCAAAATCCAAATGGTATTGAGCCAAAGGTGTGGCATAACAAAAATGATGGCAATTTTTGTAACTAATGTGTTGCTGGTACCAAGAACTGTAAAAATGTACAGTGTGCCTAATTCTTTGAACATGTTAAGAGTGATACATAAGAACATACTTTGTGTTAAAAGACACTGTGATATGGATGCTGCACAGTTAGTGCCTGTAAACAGTCTTGGAATATTTCACAGGAGAAATGACATTCCAGACCTGATGTGCTGTATGAAAAGGGAAACTGAGGCACACTACTATATTGCTTTCATGGCAAAATGCCAGGATTCCTATACTATGGGCAACATTAATATTTACATTGTCTTGATATTAATTGGGTTCCAAATATTTGCCAGAGCTTGTATGGATAAAGTAGCTATGTTCTTTAGCTCTTGGCAAGATCACATGAGACATACAGGAACCATGCTGCAAAAGCAGATCCAATCCACTATTGTTCTAACCAAGTTTTACCTTGAGTTTGTAAAGAGATTCAGTTAGGTTATTAAACATGACTTTGATATACCACTTCAGTTATACACTGATACAGCTTCTAACCTAATACTAGCTGTAGTAAGACAGAACCAAGAATGGGGAGCTCTTGGGATGCAGTCAGCAATGTTTGTGTCATCCCTTCCTGCATCAATTTTGTGTTGGAAGTGTGAAGTTTATTGACATGAAGTGTGACCGTATAGATCACTGTTGCAACCAAAGTCCTATGGTTACACCAAATCATGTACAAAGGAGGTCAAGCAAGGTGTCTATGAAAAGGTTGTAATCTTCTGGTTATGATTATGCTGTCCATATATGTGCATCATTTTGTATTTGAAGTTATGAATATTGGCTATGTACTAGTATCTCAATGTATTTGATTCTAAGTAGCATCAGTGAAGCATTTGGTCAGCTTCTTGGGAAAGGACTATTCTGAGTAAGTGCCCAACCAAGAAACACTTAACTGAACTTGGGAGACTCCAAACCACATCTGAGGAGCTTTCCTGGGAAAGTTCAAGGTAGTATGTAAGCAATGGCTGCCGCCTGAAAACTGAGTCATGCATGGACATGTGACTTGCCCATGTGACTCCAAACTCCATCTTGCTGCTGTGATTTTCCACAGTAGGAACAAAGGGGTTTCCTTCCACATGGCATATGATATAAAAGTTCCTGTAAACCTTTCCATTTGGTCTTCAATTCTACTTCTTACCTCTGGAGGAACTTTGCTACACTGAAGCTCTGAACAAAGGATTGAATGACCCATCCAAGCTGTGGATGTACTCCAGAGACTTGATTTGAGCCTGCAATTTATTCCATCACTGCTACAAGCATGAAGCGAGAACTTTGCCATTGAAATATGTAATTGATTACTTTCACCATTTTTAGCTCTCATCTATATTTTCTTCTTTTTATGAATAAACCTTTAGATTTTATATTCTAAAGGATTGACAACAGTGTGATTTGTATATTGACCTGGGTCTGGGGCTTGGTCCTTTGGGATCAGGAGAACCTGTCTTCTTTTACTGGGATGTTGGTTTTCATAACTGGTCATTGCCATGAGAAGTGGTGCTCCTGGTGATACTGGGATACTGGAATGTGTGAGGGAATTGCTTAGCCAGTGGGGTAAAACAATGTCCTCTCTCTTTGGCTGGTTTGGTGTGCCTTGGTAGTGGAGGAACCCCAGCCTTGGGCTGTGACTGCCCTGCTCTAAGCAATGTGTCCTGAACTGATACTCTCAGTAGCGTCCTGCCAGAGGCTGCTTCATTACAGACAGGGAGAAGAGGAGAGTAAAGCAGACCTGATATTTGCTCCTCTGCTCAGCCTACAGGGAGCTCTGTTCAGCTCTGCTGTCAGTGCCCCACTCATTCACTCCAGTGACAGCTGGGAGCAGAGGGTCCCTGCCCAGCCGTGGGGCCGGCGACTCCCATCTCTGCCGATGCATGGTGCCGGGGAAGGCTGTGCTAATGCAGTCTGTTTCTGATGGATATTTTCTGTTGTTGGTTTCAGTGTCTCAGCTGATAGCAACGTTTACCAATGTCCGTTGATTGAAATCAAATCCTGCCGAGGCAAGCTATACATTTTGAAGAAGGTTCAAGACATTAGCTGTCCAAACCCTATTGAAATCAAAGGGTCCCATCCTTGAAGTCAGTGGAGATTTTATCTTTGACTTCAGCGAGAGAAGGCTCAGACTGAACAGAATTATTCTGGTTTGTAAAATTAACTCTGTGCAGGATCAGGTTCAGCTGTTAATAAAGATTAGTAAATTGGTCCAGTAAAAGATATTACTTCATCCACCTTGTATCTCTAAGGATTGGTAATGGCAAGTGAGGCAGTACTGGCAAATACGACAGCCACAAACAAAAAGAGAAAGAATTGATATTTTAACAAAATACGAAGAATAGAATAAAATGTAGAGCTGATAAAAATTTCTGATGGAATATTTTTCCATCAGAAAATACCAATTCATCAAAATCAAAATGTTCCATGGCAACATTTATTTTTACAAAATTTTATTTAGGATAAAAAAGCTATTGTATATTGTTTGATAAAATGAAATAGAATAAAATAAAACAGGAATAATTTTAAAATATACAAATAAAATAAAATAAAATATAAAAACATAAAAGTAACATAAAATACAAATCTAGAAATAAAATCAATAAAGAATACATTTTTTAAACATCAAATTTGGCATGAAAACCATTTCAAACCATGAAATAGAAATTAGGTCCCCCACCGCTCTTATAATATGCATATATAATATTTCTTACAAATTTTGAACAGAAATCATTCATGAAAAGAGGGTACATTTTTAGTAAAATTGGTGATTTCTAGGATTATTTCTTGTTTTTAATAACTATTGGGTAACTGTATGACCAGTAATAACACTTTCGCCACTGGGGGCCAACTCCAGGGATTTTCAATTGTCATTCCTTTCTGCATAAGATGGTCACCTGGTTGGCTCTTTGTATATGGAGTGTCCTACTGCAGGATTATGGACTATTGTCATAGGGAAACACTGTGTAGTCTTGTTTGTTTAGGATAAAATTTTCAAAGGGTACTAATAGAATTAGGCTGCTAATTTCCCCTGCAATTCACTTTCAGTTGGCTGTCCACGCATTGCAATTCCCAGCCCTATTTGACTGGTTTCTTTCTTTGTTGTGGCTTCCTCTAAAATATAAAATCCTGACCCATATCAACAGTGGAACTCCAGCCTACTTTGTTCTGCTTTTAGATACTAGGCCATGATATATGTGACTATTTGAACCAATATCAGTCTAATCTGTCTCCTCTTTCTGTGTTTCTGTGCTCTTCTGTATCAGCCCCATCACCATAATATTTCAGTACTTGGTGCCATGTGTCAAGGTACTACACAGATTTCCAGAGAGATTAACATTTTCTTTAACCTGTAGTCTGCTCAGATATGAAATCTGTCCCAAGGATCAAAAGAGATGGCATTTCCCCTCCCCTGTCCTCTATTCTCTACTCAGCTACTGTTCTGGTAGCCAGCAGAGGCAGACATTCAAAAAACAATGCTGATGTTTTACTGAGTGAATGATGTTCATTTATGTCACACAGTAAATTTCTTTCCCATAGACACACCTCATGATGAACCAAGAAAAGGGAAATCAAACGTCCATCACAGAATTCATCCTCCTGGGATTTGGGACTCTCCCTGAACTGCAAATCCTTCTTTTCCTGCTGTTTCTCGTGATCTACATTGCAACCATGGCTGGGAACATCTTCATCGTGGCATTAGTTGTGACTGATCAACACCTTCATACCCCCATGTACTTCTTCCTGGGGAACTTGTCCTGCTTGGAGACTTGCTACACCTCGACCATCCTGCCCAGCTTGCTAGCCAGTCTCCTGACTGAGGGCAGGACTATTTCATTTAGTGGGTGTATCACACAATATTATTTCTTTGTTTCTATGGTTGCAACAGAATGCTTTCTCTTATTGGTGATGTCGTATGATCGGTGTTTAGCCATAGGCAATCCACTTCACTATGCAGCCCATATGAGTGTCAGGTCTTGCCTCCAGCTTGCAGGTGGCTCTCGGACAGGTGGCTTCCTACTTAGTAGCTTAACAACATTGTTGATATCCCAGTTGACTTTCTGTGGACCCAATGATATTGACCATTTCTTTTGTGATTTTATCCGCCTGGTAAAAATCTCCTGCAATGATCCTCAGATGATGGAAATGTTGGCTTTAACACTCAGCTTGATTTTCTTACTGGTCCCATTCCTACTTACTTCGATGTCCTACATCTACATCATTGCAATCATCCTAAAAATCCCTTCCAGCACCGGGAGGCAAAAGGCCTTTTCCACCTGCTCCTTCCACCTCATTGTGGTGACCATGTATTATGGAACTCTACTGATTGCCTATATGTTCCCCACAACCAACAGACTGAGAGACTTCAAGAAAGTTCTCTCTGTCTTCTACACTGTCCTGACTCCCCTGGGGAATCCCCTCATCTACAGCCTGAGAAACAAAGAGGTTAAGGAGGCCCTGAGAAAAGCTAGCAGGAAATCCATGTTTGGACAATGCTAACCAATCAGTTTCCTTAGGTTAAAATAAAATAAACATACCATAGGCTGGTTTAGGGCCTGAACCAAAGCCTGCTGTAATCTAATGTCATGTTTCCATTAGTTTCCTTGGGCTTCTTGCCATGCTCTTAGAGAATCACAGTAACAAGGGCACAGACAGACCTCTTAAAACTTGTGGCCCCATTCTTTTTAGGACTTATGTAAGATGCCACAGGTGGGTACTACTGGGCTGGTGGGAGATTTGAACTTGAGCTGACCAAAGATGAGTAAATGAGGGAGACTGTGCTCAGTGAGAGGGTGCAGGCAAAATGGACTCTGCAGGAATGCTGAACACCCATTCACTGTAGGGTTAGAGACTTCTTTACCAATACACATACACACACACAAATATGATACCTATATTATAAAAAAATTGAGTTGCAACATCACCATGGAACTCCAATGTTAGGCAATTATATAATTAACTGTTTTCTTATAGTGTATTTCATCCCCAGGCTTCTTTCCAAAGGAACAGAAAAGCAAAAGGAAACCCTCTAATGCAGTGGTTCTCAACCAGGAGTATGCGTACACATGGATGTACACAGGTCTTCCGGGATACATCAACTCATCTAGATATTTGCCTAGTTTTACAACAGGCTACATAAAAATCACTAGCAAAGTCAGTAAAACAAAATTTTATACAGTTTTTAACTTGTTTATATTGCTCTATATACTCTATACTGAAATGTAAGTACAATTTTTATATTCCAATTGTTTTATTTTATAATTATGTGGTAAAATGAGAAAGTCAGCAATTTTTCAGTATCAGTGTGCCATGACACTTCTGTATTTTTATATCTGATTTTCTAAGTAAGTAGTTTTTAAGTGAAGTGAAACTTAGGTTATGCAAGACAAATCAGACTCCTGAAAGGGGTACAGAAGTCTGGAAAAGTTGAGAGCCACTGCTCTAACCTGTGCCACAGGACGCCAGCCCAGGCCTCTTATTTTCCCATTTGCAACAATGATTTAGAGCCTGTTTTTCAGGATACTTGGCTGCCCACTGGGATTTTCAAAAGCATCTGAGCACCTCGCCTGACAGATTGGGCTGTGCAAGCGAGTCAAGCAGGGGAACGTCTATCTTCCCCAGGTCCATGCATCGCTCTGGGGCTTCAGCGTCCTGGTGCCTGGTATGGAGCTGCAGAGGGCATGTCCAGAGGCACAAGTATAGAGTACTGTGGCCCTTTTATGGCAAACACTTAGGGCATGTTTACACTACGAAATTAGGTTGATTTTATAGAAGTCAATCTTTAGTAAGTAATTTTATACAGTTGATCATGTATGTTTCCACTAAGCACAGTAGGTTGGTGGAGTGCGTCCACAATACCGTGGCTAGCATCAGTTCACGGAGTGGTGCACTGTGGGTCGCTATCCTACAGTCCCCGCTGCCCAATGGAATTCTGGATTAAACTCCCAATGCCTGATGGGGCAAAGCATTGTCGCAGGTGGTTTTGGGTACATGTCGTCAGTCTCTCCTCCCTCCCTCCCTCTCTCCTTGAAAGCAATGGCAAGCAATCGTTTTGCGCCTTTTTTCCTGGGTTATCCATGCAGCATAGCAAGCATGGATGCTGCTCAGACCCACACTGCTTTTGTGAGCATTGTAAACACCTCATGAATGATCCTGCAGTATGTGTAGAGCCTAGATAGGAACCGCCAGCACAGGGAAGTTTGTGAGGAGGACATGGACACAGATGTTCCTGAAAACACAGGATGTGGCAATTGGGATATCATGGCAGCATTGGGGCATGTTGATACAATGAAATGCTGTTTCTGGGCCCAGCAAACAAGCACAGATTGGTGGGACCACATAGTGTTGCAGGTATGGGATGATTCCTAGCAGCTGCAAAACTTTCGCATACGCAAGGAATACCAAGATGAGACCTGCCCTGGCAGTTGAGAAGCGAGTGGTGATAGCCCTGTGGAAGCTTGCAATGCCTGACTACCAATTCTGAGTGGGCAAATATACCGTGGAGGCTGCTATGATCCAAGTATCCAGCGCAATCAATACCCTTCTGCTAATAAGGATAGTGACTCTGGGAAATGTGCAGGTCATAGTGGATGGGTTTGCTGCAATGGGGTTCCTTAACTGTGGTGTGGCGATAGATGGAGCACATATCCCTATCTTGGCACCAGACAGAGGCGGCTCTAGACATTTTGCTGCCCCAAGCAAGGAGGGTCTGCTGGTTCTGCAGCTTCAACGGACCTCCCACAGGCCTGTGGGAGGTCTGTTGAAGCCACGGGACCAGCGGATCCTCCGCAGGCACGCCTGCGGGAGGTCCACCGAAGCCGCGGGACCAGTGGACCCTCCGCAGGAAAACCACCGAGGGCACCCTGCCTGCCACCTAGCAGGCGACCCGGCAAAGCGCCCCCCACGGCTTGCCGACCCAAGCACGCACTTGGAGCGCTGGTGTCTGGAGCCGTCCTGGCACCAGAC